>NC_056728.1:1817570930-1817613430 GCF_019279795.1 Protopterus annectens | reverse complement strand
CAATGGCCCTTCCTCCTCTCACCATAGCTATTGTTACTCCTCTTCTAAGACTTTCACTTGACAGAATGTCATGACAGATTACTGTGTAAGAAAGGTTGGTTTGTTTTTGCTTTCTTGTAATTTGTACTGCTTCATTGTCTTCTATTTTGGATACTGTGGTGTGTTTTCTTTGCACTGTGTTTTACGTGTGTTCTGCTTTCAACTGCGCATTTAAACAAAGAAAGACACACAGCTGTGTCTCCCGAGTCACCGAGAAATTAAAAATTTCTCTCAATCTCCCACCTTGGTGCTGTCACTCTAGTGGTTGCCCCTTACTTTAATTTAACCACATATTTTCTTCTCTCTCTCTCTCTCTCCTCTTATATTGGCTATTGTCAGTAAGCACACACTTATTTTGTGAAATCACTCCCCATTCAGCTATTTAAATTTATTGGACATCCCACTGTTTTCCATAAAGCCATAATACCAAGTGCCCACCTCCTTCAAATCCATCTTGCTCTTTTAAAATTAGTGGTTCTCGCTTTAGATTGTTAAAGCTTGAGTTACCCCCTATTTCATATCTAACTGCTTACTGCACACTGCAGCTCTTAGGATATTAACCCATTTTCCCTTTAAAATTTGAAAAATATAGCCAAGACCATCAATTAATGGACAGCCCACATTCTGCCTTTCAGCAATCGTCTTGGGATTTGTGCTTCTGTTGTTCTCCTAGTGACAGAATGTGTACTGCAACATTATTTTCTGGAAACTGATGATCACCAGAAAAGCAGGTGACGGCCTGGAAACTGTGCTTAAGAGGGCATTGATTCCTAACTGCCTCTGACTGGGCAGTGAGTGTCTGTGTGGGACCTTCCTGACTGGTCAGGTTGCTATTCAAGACACTTACTTGGAAAAGTTTATAACAAGCCTACAGACCCCTGCATCATCTACAAGACTACCCATCAAAGAGTCTGTGGCCTTCTTCTCAGCTTGGATTGGTGCTATGTTTCTGTCTGTACTCCTTTGCAGATTATCTTTCCACAGCAACAACAAACCTGAACACTAAAACCCTGTTATACTCTTTTACACACTTGACATCTGGTGACAGAAGAAGCAAAAGGCATTGCATCCCAGCAGTATGAAGCTGTGGAGAGATCACCACTAGCAGTAGCCAGGCAGTAGCCAATCAGACAAACCCCCTATTTTCATCATTCTTGACAAAGCCATTTTTTTTTCTTTTCAGTAAGTACTGCTTGATTAGCTGCTGCCTAACCAAACTTCCGAATAGCTCCCTAAACACTTCATCCATAAATCATCAGGGTCTACTTATTAGTTTCCCCTCTAGTTTTTGTTAGTGTCCTGTATGGATGCAGACACAGTGACATTTTTCCTGTAAAAGCACCCTTGAAATTTCAGATACCTAGTTACACCCAGGGCAAAGAATTTGCAGTGACAAGCACTGCCCTCAAGAGTTGCAAAACAGACACTCCTGACATTATTTTATATTCTCACCATAACCATCTAATCAATAAAGAAAGGCCCATTGCCATAGATATGAACTTTCTCAATATCTTCATTACCAGCTTGGTGGCTATGGGCATATTAAGGCAATGTAGAAATTGCCTCATGATTACCAACACCCGGCTAATTCTCAAACAAACTGATAAGGTATGTGAGAGATGTGTATACACAATGCCACTGAGGGCAAGACTGTCATATAAAAGCACTCCTAATGTCAATTAGGTAGTCAATAGTACACACACACTGCACTCATCAAACACAGTTCAAAGCACACACAGACTCACATATGCCGAGGCACTTGTATGTTACCTTCCTAAACCCCAAAGACCTCCTAGTACACACAACAAACACCCTCAGCAGCCCTAAATGCACTCTTTCAAACACCCACATCAACACATAGAAGTAGAGGCTGCATGAGATGGGGTTTTAAGTCCATAGGGCAAGCCATCACACAACAACAACATTCTGGTCATTGGAAACTCCATTGTGAGACACACTCTGATGTCAGGCTGAGGAGAAAGTCATGGTCAGTTGCTTATCAGGGGAGCAGGGTCTGCCACATTATGCACACACTTGCGGCACTAAACTACAAGAACCAGTATGGCTCAGTCACATTCTGTGTGGATTTAAATGACCTGAGATGCACCTCCCTAGACTATATTAAGACATCTCAGAGCTCTCAGAATGCATGCCACAAGCTGGCAAGGGCCTAGCACGGAGAAGCATTTTGTCCTTCTCCAAGGATGATCCCACATTATGAATAGATGATGACCAACTTTAATAATTGGCTTAGTTTCTGGTGTCATTCTAAGGAGATGCAATATCTGTCAGCATGGAAGGAGATGGTCAACAGACCATGCTAATTTGCCAAGGATAGTTTGCACTTCTTCCCTCCAGGCTTTCTTATATAAGCTAAAACACTGTCCTCCTCCATAGTGCCTTTTTAGGCAATGCCAAACTAAAAGCACTTCTGACATAGCAAATCAAAACCAAGAAAATCTATAGGTGCTACTGCTCAATGCTAGGAGTTTAAATAAGAAACTCCACTACCTACAAGCTCTCCTCACCTAGAACAATGATGATGTCTGTGCAGTCACTGAGACATGGTTTAAAGCTGTGCACAACACACCAGCAGTGCAAGGCTAGAATTCCTTCCACACATTTAGAACAGCTACTACACAGACCGGGACTAAAGGTGAAGCTGTCTCAATTTACTTCAAACATAAATACGCCTCAAGGATGTTCTAACAGGACAATTCAATTGAGCTTCTCCACATTCAAATCATAGGCAAAATACCATATCACTTCCTGCATGTTACAGCTCCCCCTCTATGACCCAGAAAATCTATAACCTGTATCTAAGGTTTTGGAAACACTCATAATCCAACCCAAAACCATATTCATGGGTGATTTTAATTACCAAACTATTAAACGAGCATCATAAATTACACTAAATGTGCAGACAGAGATTCCTGATTTTGTAAACACAAACTCCCTGGACTACATAGGTTCATAGGTAGGTACTAGGCTATTGGCCCTAGGGCCTATATAAGCCTAGCCAAACAGTACCTTGGCTTTTGACACCCAAGAAAATTATTTTCCTGTGCCCCTGTCAACCAGAGCCACATAGGAAATTCACCCCGGGGATCACTTATCTCCCATCCAATCATCATTTCTTGAAGAGTGCTAATGAGGAGGTTTGTTTGATATAGATAGGTAGTTTGTTCCAGAGTATGGAAAGTCTCTGAGACAGGAATCTATCCCTCCAGCATGTTCTGTTTATTGTGGTGACAATGTTTAGGTCCCTAGAGCGTGTAGCTTGGAGGGATTGGGATTTCTTTACCTGGAGCATGTCAAACAGCTCTGGGCTTGACATAGCTTTGTATGTTAGGCAGAGATGGTCTCTGAGCAGGCGATATGCGACAGAGTAAAGCTGGAGTTTTTTGAGACAGTCTGTGTAGGGCATCTGTTTTAGGCTGGTAATCCTCTTTGTAAGGTATTTCTGTGGCCTTTCCAGTTGTTGTAGATGTCTTGTGAGGTACATACAAAAAGGTGAGTTGCACTCTATAATGGGTCTAATGAGTGACAAGTAGAGGGGAACAATGACCTCTTTTTTCCTGGATGAGATACCTTTTGTGATGAGGTGTGCCACGTAGAAGGATTTCCTGACTACTGCGGCGATGTGATTATCAAAGGAGAGACTACTGTCCACCTGTGTCTCAAGGTCTCTCATCACACTTTTGATGTTAAGTAGACTACCTCCTATGTGGTAGTTCATAGGTACAGAGTTTTTTACCAAAAGGGATGACAATGCACTTTTTGGCATTGAGCTTGAGGCCATGGCTTTGACACCAGGCATCTGTCTCAGTGAGGCCCTTATGTAGGATATCCACATTGTTAGGAGATTTGATTATGGCTCCTAGTTTGCAGTCATATTTCCCTCTCTCTCTGCCTTCATTGGCTATTGTTAATAAGCACATACTTATTTTGTGAAATCACTCCCCACTCACTGGCACACACATCACCTTTGCCAACCAGGGGCACAAACATACTGGATCTGGCCTTCACTAAGATGGGAGAGTGCTGTACACCCCCCCTAGTATAATGTCTTCTCGGATAAGGTCAGACCAAAAAATGGTCTACTTGAAGTAAAAATAAAACAGAATCCAAGCTAACTTCCTACCATTAAGTGATAACCTGGCAAAACATCAAACCCCCTTCACCCCTGAGAACACTGCAGTTTTTTGTGTAACTATTCACAGAAACCCTATACAAGCATGCTAACAGCTGCATAGAAGCAGCTGTACACACCAAGAGAAGTACAGAACTAACCCCCCCCCCCCAAAAAAAAAAAAAAGCTGCCCTGGTGGAATCGCAGCATCAATAGTCTGTATAACAGGAGGAGGAAATCATGACAAAAATTAGGAGGTGTAGCACCCATCAGGATAAAAACACTCAAACTAAACAAAACTCAGGGGACAAAAAGTGTAAATTGGTTCAGCAATACCCATACTTACTGGGACATGATAAATGAAGTATTTAAAAGTATGTATTAAAAAGGCCTCTGTTATGGCAGCTAAGGGTATGTGGGAAGAGACTAAACAAAAGATAATAAAAAAACTGAGAAACTGGAAGCTCTTGTTTATGGATCTGGATAGTAAGATACACATACACTGAAACTGTTTTTAGTCTCTAGTTTTATAGACACGTCAGGCATATTTTTATCAACCACAGAAGAAGTTGTGGATATTAATCAATAAAGATTTGAAGGAATTTATCAGGAAGGGGAAAGGGGCAAGAGTTAAGTGACACAAGCTGATCCTTCCAATAGAAGAAGGTGGTCTCAGATTACCTGATGAAGAGATTTTAGAGCTATGCAGTTAGGGGTCATATACATAAACAAGCAGGAAGTCGTAATTCAAAGTGGAAAGGGATGATGATGTGGGGTGATTCAAGAAATAAAGAGACAGTGGAGTTTTGCACGCAGATCCTTAAGGAGAACAACAGCCATACAGAATATTATACTCATAAAACTGCAAAAAGTATTCTAAGAACTAAGCAAACATGAGAATTTGCTGACAGGGATGACTGCAAGTAGTGGTATACAGAATTTGCTGGAGAAAACTGACAAAGGAACTAAAGCATTGGGAACAAATAACTAGAGAGGGAAAGGTAATAGAATGGGATGAGGTCAAGATGACATCTGGACTGCAGGCTAGAGACTGTCTTCCACAGCAGGGATTGATATCAGAGTACAGGTGAAGAGAAAGGGATAGGGGAATCTTAAGTGAAAGACCTGATCTGTTAAGTTTTTTTAGTTGAACCCAGACCAGAAGCAGCTGTTATAAAGGGATAATTAGTAGGGCATGTAGAATATTGTGCTAACTATAAAAATCAATCAGAGGTAGTTAGAAAAAATTGTGAAGACAGACTGGATAAGCAATTTTTAAAGGAACAATGGGATGACATATGTATGGCTCCTAAGTATGGAACAAAGTCTAAAAGGTTTAGGATTTTTGCTTGAATGTTTTTGCAGCATAGGCATTTTTATACCCAAAAGCAGACTCCAAAGAATTTTTCCTCAGGTAAGTGACGCATGCTGAATTTGTAATGGGAAGAGAGGTAAAATGGAAGCAAATTCTTTGGGAGTATAATGAGTTGGCAAATGTAAATAATTCCCTACAGAGTACTTTGTCAGAAATATTGGGTGAGCAAATGGGCGTAAATAAGGAAAGGATTCTTTTGAGCTAGGACACAAAGTTTAACTCTCTTGGCTGCCAAAAAGTAATTACTACAAAATGGAAATCAAAGTCTAAACTACTCTAAGTACTGCATATTGCAGTAGAGATAAAAACTGGATGTGGAATCTTTATTTCTATGTAATTTGCTTCTTCCATTTTCTAAATAGAAATTGTGGGAACAACAAATTGTAGAATAATGTGCTGGAGGATAGACGTTTAAGGGAAGGTAGGAAATGAGCAATGTATATAATATGTTGGACTAATGACAGTTATTACAATGGAGTAGGTGTGATGTACAATGCATGCAACTGGAAACATGTTAACGTGGCTTGTTTTCTTTGATATTAATGTACATTTGCTTATGTCTTAAGTGATTATAAAATAAAGGTGTTAAACAACCATCTGTATTAACTTTGCATTCTCTTACCATAGCATCAACAAAAGACAACCTCTTTCCTTTCCTACCTTTCATTTCTAGCTCATATGCTAATTTGATACCATAATGATCTCTGCATTCAAAGCCCCTTTAATACCGCCATTATGTCTCATCAATGCGGTGGTGGTGCTGCAGTAGCATTGTCGCCTCACAGTAAGACGGTGTCCTGTTCGATTCTCAGAGCGTCTTCTGTGTGGAGACATGCATGAATGGGCGTACCTTCATTGAACGTTGTGCATCAGGGCCGGCAACTCGGCACGTAAAAATCTGCCAATCATTAGCAAACCGTTATTCCGCTGTGGCGACCCCTAACTGGGAAAAGCCGAAAGACACAACAACACAACTGCTTTATTTTCATTAATTTTTATTTTTTCTACTTATTCAGCACAGTCTTAGCTGCAAGTGTTACAGATACTAGCAAATAAAGGAGAAATTTATAGTATGCAATAAATACAATACTTTAAGAATGAATACTCTAGGTGCATACAAGTCTTGCTTTTGGCAGAATAATCAACATTAGTAGAGCTGCTTTCCATATGAAGGGAAGTTACTAAGAAACTGAATATCAGGGAGGAATGAAAAATATCCATCTTGGCAGAATATTACAAAATGAGGACTTAAAGACATGGTGATACAGCAGAGGTGCTCCAGGCAAGATGGCACAACTGGCTATTGGGAGTAATGTGAAAGAACAATTTTGATCAAAGTGTTGGTACAGAATGAGAAAAAGCTGATACAATGTAGAGTTAAAGGAGGATAGGATGACAAGGTTTTAAAAGAAGGAGGTAGGAAGAAATTAAAGGGCAGAATACAGGCAAAGGGAGACAAATTAGTGGCAGCAGCATTTGTCTAGCTCTGCAAGCAGTTTTTAATGTCAAACTCTTTAGTAATCAGCAGGGTGCTGTAAATTTACTAGCATTGCTTCTTTGTCCATATTGTCCTTTCCTCTTTCTTCCTAACTAGACTTCATGTCCCCCACTGCTTCATTCACGCTATAATACACTATCTATACAAATTAGATATCCTACCCCTTTCTGTAACATTTCAACCTTCCCATTGCATTTATCTTTTCTCTCTGATCTTTTAACTCTTCATAAATGTTGCCAGTCTTATCCACTAGCGCACACATCAATTTTGCCAGCACAAACTTCTTACTATTAACTTCCCTACTCCACTCCATTCTCAAATACTCTGAGATGTGTTTTTAGTTTTCCCACTCCACTCTTCTTTCCCTAATCTCTCTCTCTCTCTTTTTTTTTTTTGTGGTAGACTTGGTTCCGCTACCATTAGCTATTCCCAGGAGCATCCCCTCATTCACAGAGTCTAACAAACAGACTAACCTCCCCCAAATAACCTCAGATTCATGTTTGGGGCTGCTGAAGAGATAAGGCTCCACAGAGTATGTCATGCAACTGCTAAGGATTGCTTTCTACTCCTAAGTTTCCATCCCCGGTGTAGTGGGCTTGCTGGCATTTTATCCTGCCTCAGCCACAGTCTTGCCCACCCTTGAAAACACCACCATATCCATCCCCATCCTCCACCAGAGATCAACCACTAAGTGCATCCAAGTGCACACACCCATGTCCCTGGGATGGGTTCATCAATCTTCATTATCTGTGCAGTTAAGAGCCTGAGCCACCGATCACAACCTCTGGTCACCTGAGCTGTATTGAGGGCTTTTTCCCTCTACACCACAGGCAAAGGTGCTTTCTTTCTTACTCAATATCCTGCTACCCTCCACCCCCCAGCCAAGACTACCTCTTTTCCCCTGCATACAGTTCCCTTACACAACTATTAACAGTGCCCATAGAGAACTACTGTTATCATCCATAGTCTCCAGGTATTTCAAATTCCAGCTTCCCATTTACGCCCCTCTTTTCCATCCATTTTTTTTTCCTTCCCCTCCATCATTCCACTACCGTTAGCCTCAATTATGCCATTCCTTTCTACTAACTTCACCAAACTTAAAATGTCTACATCTTTAAGTTTGTCCCACCCAACACAATCTCTAAAAGACAGAAGATAAAGCAATGAATGCAAACCAGATGATCTAGCATCAATCAGCAAACAGAGTTGGAGGAGGCAGGATTATAAGGTGAAAGTGTGAAGCCAATGTTGTTTTGCCCAAACTGGAGGACAGAAGTGGACCACTCCACTGCAATGTTGATACCCACTGATGAAAATGTGTTGAACATGCAACATATACGATGGGGATGTACACTTTGCTTTGTCGAGCTGTATTTATAGTACATTTCAGTGTAAAAGTGTGAAAACCTGCACAAAGTTCAGGAAAGGGACAGCAAGTACTGCACTTAAGTCACCAGAGGAGGAATTAGGCCATATATAGAAGGAAAAAAATCCCACTTTGGTAACAATCATGACCGCCAACACTTGTCCCCTACCCAGTGTGCACAGATACTGGGAAGAAGACGGGAGAATTTAACTGGTCAACAAGAAGCAAAAGGCAAGATGACAGTAGGGGTGACAACAAAACAGACATCAAAAAATTCTGCCCTTCTTTTGATTTCCTATTTTAAATCATTAAAGGCATTCCTCAAAATATGTGGGCCAGGCTACCCAAACCTTTCAAACCATCAGAATGAAACTGACAGTGCCAGAAAGGTAATAGGACATCACAGATATGAAAATACACAGAAATCATCTCCACTGAATGTCCTTCCAGTGGCTCTCAAATAAGGTGCGTGTCACCACATCCCAAACACTCTCCTAATCCTATGCGGTCAGATTCGGGCTCCCCCCCCAACTCCTCCTGCTTGTGCACACAGTTTTGGCAAAGACGTAACCCAAAGTTCCTAATAATCCTGACCAGGAAGGAAATAAAGTCCTTAACTTCTAGCAACCAAAGAATCTCAAAATATGTGCCTCAAATAGAGAAATATCTAATCTCAAACATTTCCCAGCCTTCCTTATGGACTACATACAGAAAGCACACATACCCATCAGCTCCAGCTCCATCAAAGATAGGTATCCCCTTTCAATGGGGACAAAAGTGAGAAGCATACACTAAATCCATCCTCTTCAACATCTGGGTCCTATACTTCAGATGTGGAAGAACAGACCACAAACCCAAATTAGACAATCTTATTACGAGATGGTCTGTTACTGCCATTATCTTCCTTAATCTTAACCCACTTTTCCATTATACATTTTGCTAGTGGGCTGGTATAGTCCTTCCAAAAAGTATAAGTACGGGGAGAACAACTGCCAGTTCAACTCTGGATCTAGCACCTTTTCTATCAAGCTGCTAGTGAGAGGGCTAGCCCTGCTCTCTGAAGTACAGAGATAAAGGCATGATGATGACTCGGACAACTGAGTTCAGTTAGAGGCTCAAACACTGAAGAAGCCAAGTGGGAAGTAACATGAGTTAACAGCCGATACTGAATTGCACATCATTCAGGGAGGGAGGCATCTCGGCCCATTGCTGTACTGATACCCAGTGGAGGCTGGATGCATATGTCTAAAATGTCCAGAATTTCATAGAAAGCCCAAATTTTTACCTCACAAAGTGTTGTTTTTCTTTTCTTTTTGTTGGCAGCATTTTGCTTGTGAATCACATTATTCTCAATTGCATGCTGGCATTCCCTCAGTGCATACTTACTTTTAAATCAGTTTCACAGAAAAAACTTGTTGCCTATGTGCTGCTCATTAACCGAACAAAACAGGTAGGTACACTTACTATATACATTTGAAATAAAGTTGCCACAGCAGAGGATATACTTGCCTGTTCCACACGATGCCTTGTCTGCAGGTAAGGGTCATACCTTGCACGGATTGCCCTCATTGAGGTAGGCTAAAAAAGGAAATGCGAAAGAAGTGCATGAGAATGTCATACATGACTGTAAAAACTCAGACTCAATACTGCATTTCAAACATTTGAGGAGGAAATAAGACAAGGTACTACTTTAGGACAATCCAGCCTCAAACGTCTTAACTGTCCGACAAGATTTAGTCTACAGTTAGTAGCACAAGTACTTCTGCATAGTTCAGTTCAAGTTGACTACAGCAAAACCAGAAAACCCCCTTCCTCAATAGTGGGATGTGAGGGATATCAGAACTGAGCTATTCTATCTGAATATCAGAGAGAGTCAGGAAGCAATAATTAATTAAATGACTATTTGATTACTGCATTCTTACCCCTACAGTGCCTTTTTCCTAGAAGCTAGTCACTTCAGACTTCACAGGCAGAAAAAGGAATGTGAACATTAACAATGGCATTACAGAGTTTCAAGGATATTTTACTGTCCATCTCATTCAAAGCCATGAGGTTTCCATCAAATTACATGTATCCATATAAAACCAAACAGATTGAGTGTTCCTGAAACTATGGCTAAATAAGAAAAGGATCATAACCGATCAGTCTTGACTCAGGCAGAACTGCTGATAGAGTGACGCATGCTACTTCTGGGTAGATCACATCAGTGGATGACGTGTATGTACAAAGCAAAGGTGGAGAACAACAGGAGGAAAGGCAGACTAGTAAATCAGGACAGATGACATAAAAATTATCAATGTGGTGGGGTAAATAGAATGGACACTAAACTTTTACATGAACTCAGTGCTTCATTTGCTTCTTAAGAGAAATGGCCTACACATGCTGCGCAGTAACTGCTGACTTTTTTTTTTGGTCACAAGCAAGTCAAGCTGCTTACATACTAGAGTTAATAACAGTGTATTGGTTGGGATGCTGTCAATAAAGACAGCCTGGGAAACAGATTTCTAGAAGTGCAACAGCCCAGCTACTGATTTTCACTGATGTCTACAGAGATGCATGTTAAAGACAACTCTAAGATGCTGTATGTTGCCCAATAAAGCAAAGCAAAGTTGCAAACTGTTGAAGAATCAACCCCACAATTCAGAAGTAATCTGTAAAATAAGCAGGTAGGTGCTATACAGAAGAAATGTTTATCCAGTGCAAATTCGGAGATCTTTATGAACAGTTAGTGATCACATACATAAAAAATAAAACATTGTAATGACTGTCTTTACAAATACTGTTGAATGTTTAGTCTTTATAATACTTTATGTATACTTTTCATATGTATTCTATATTCAGTTGCAAACTGAATGACTCCATTTCAGTGGGGTTCTGAAGATTTATACTCCTTGTTCCAAAGACTCCATCTGGAGTGTTTTTTTTTTTTTTTAATGAAAATCAAGACGTGTACCCTCAGTTTCAAATAATCACTATAAAGATATGTAAATGGTAAACTGTTTAGCATAAACAAAGCTTTACAGTGTTAATATTCATTAAATTGTAGGTCTTAAACTGGATTTTGTGTGTCCTAGTACACAGCAAATATTCATTTTGCAATATTTTTGAAAATAACTTAAAAAATCTCTGCAATCACTCAAGTTACATACATCAGCAGATCTTCTTTAGCCTCATATCAAAACTCACAGGGGGCAAATAGTTAAACTTGTTACTTGGTTTTTGAGATATTTACAAAAATATGAAAATTATGACAATATAAGTAAATACCATATGAACTACAGCAACACTACGCAGAGGTAATTTCTTAGTGCGGTTGTGCTGCTCATCATATAAGCTTTAAGATCAACTATTACAATAGACTGCATATAGCATGGTTTAGGAATTATTAGTGCAAATATGAACAGACTACATTAGCACTTGGAAGAATCGGTAAGATGTAACTACAGAAACACCGGAGGTGTCACTATGATAAAATGAAACAATACGAGAGGATACAGCATTACTTAGATGTCAAAGTCTCCATAATCTAATCCATCCATCCATCCTCAACCCCCTTTTTTCCCCCACTGACAAGACACAAATGAAATGGCCTTTGCCAGCCAGTATCATTACCACACACTGTATCCTCTTTCTCCTTTGCAATCATACAAAATGTTTTAGAAATCTAAATAGGTTCCAAGATAATATAAAAGACAGCCAATTTTATACATCTACAATCATGGTAATGGTGAACCATTTGAGGCTCCTACATAAATTTGCTGCTTTCTTTTGAGCTAGTGAAAGCCTTTAGGGTCACATAGCCCTGAATAGTTAACGATCTGATCTACAGGTTTCAGCACTGACCACCATCCTGGTAAACAAACTATACTAGTGAAGTGAGCATGATGTGCCTGTTATGGGGAGGCAATATTAACACTCAACTCAGAGAAAAGATGATCAAACTTACAGCTACAACATTCCAGCAGTGGAGGCTGGTAAGGAAAAAGTGGTAGGCATTCTGCGCATGTTTCAATGAAGGCAGATATCTTGAAGGTACAATGGTTCGCCTCTACCAGATGCCACCATATACTCAAAGTAAGACAAATAATAAGTAGAAATAAAGCTCTTGCACTTAGAAATGTATGACATCATCCCCTTAGCAGCAACATGCCACCCTCTTAATCATTGTGGGGGAATAAATATCCATTACAGACTCTGTTAAAATGGGAAAGCAAAGTGGTATGTGGATTCTACAGCTGCACAAGACCAAAAAGTAGGCATGGAACATGTGTTTCTACTGAAAATGGGTACAGGTGTGCAAGGTGCACAGCAGAAAAATATCCATCCAGCTCAGCAAAGAACTAAGTGAACAGCTGCCAAGCTTATAACTTTTATAGAGTGGAACTTCTCAAATGGGTCTCATCCAGTAGGAAATCAACCTTCATTGTACTCAGTTAAATGCCAGTATTATTATTTATGGAAATAAACTGCATTATGGCCCATGCCAGGATCCTAAGTACCTGGCTTCAGGATCATGTTCAGGACACAACCTTCAGTTCATGAACTGCATTCAGACCAGGTGGACTTCATTTAAAAAAAAAACTATGAACAACATAAACTTTCTAGAAGAACTTTATTTACTTCTATACATATAGCTACAAACTCCTAAAAGTACAGTTTTGTACCTACCATAAATGTAGATGTTCGAGGATCCACATTGCTGCAGTCCTAACTATTGGGTAGTCCGCTGTCCAGTCGGCCCGAATACCAAAGTATATGGCTGACGTCGGTCAGGGCGCATTAGACTGACGTCAGTACATCAGGGTACTAATGCGCATGACCGACGTCATATCCTCAGTCTTTTCTTGCCCCAGATGTCAGAAGACCCTGAAAAGCTAAGGCCAAAACCAAAAATTCCAAACATACCTGCACCAAAAATATGTACAATATATACAAAATTACCAGAATATAACCTCACCTACACAACCACCCTTAAACACAGAGGGAAGGAGGGAGGGTAAATTGGACTGCAGCAATGTGGATCCTCGAACATCTACATTTATGGTAGGTACAAAACTGTACTATGTTCTTCATTCCACATTGCTGCAGTCCTAACTATTGGGTAGAATCCCAAAGCAGAGGTAAGGAGGCTGGCAAATCATAAGGAAGCAGGAACTGACAACATGCCTTGCAAAATAGCTGTGGCAAAACCAGCCCTAGACTTAGAGTAGAGAGGAAGGTGATAATGCTTAGAGAAAGTATGCACTGAACTCCAAGTAGCTGCCTCCAAAATATCCTTAGTGGCCACCCCTTAGAAATGCTGTAGAAGTGGCAGTAGCCCTAGTGGAATGAGGCCTAATTCCAGCTGGAATCTCCTTGCCATGATGGGAATAACAAAATGCAATGCAAAACCCAATCCACCTAGAAATAGTTTGTTTTGACACAGGCTTGCCCTGAACCCAAAGCAAAAGAAACAAACAACTGCTGAGACTGCCTAAAATCCTTAGTCCTGCTCAAATAATAACGCAATTGCCTGTGTACATCTAAAGTGTGCAAAATCTTTTCCCCTTTATTTTGGGGATCTGCATAAAAAGTAGGCAAATGAATAGTTTGGTTTAAAGCCACACTAGAAACCACCTTAGGCATAAAGGAAGGATTAGTGCGTAAAGATACCCTATCCTTATGAAAAATCAAAAAGGCTCTACCGCCATAAGGGCCTGCAACTCAGAAACCCTTCTTGCAGAAGTAATGGCCAACAAAAAAGCAGTCTTCCATGACAAATATTTCAATTCAGCAGTAGCCGCAGGCTCAAAAGGTTGTAGAGTAAGTTTCTCCAACACAAAATTGAGATCCCAAGCAGGAGTAGGAGCTCTACGTGGGGTCTTATATTCTTTGCCCTCTAAGAAATTGCTTGAACAAAGGATGCGAAAACAATGGTGGGTCACAATCATAGTGAGCTGAAATTGCTGCAGCATGAATCTTAATGGAAGAGAAAGACAAACCTTTGTCCAATAACTCAGTAAGATATTGAAGAGCCACACTCAAATTAGGCTCAGAAATCTCCAATTTGTTTGCTGCACTCCAAAATAAAAATCTCTTCCATTTTTCTGCGTACACTTTCCTTGTACTAGGTCTTCTGGCTTCCATAATCACATTTAAAACTTGTTGAGGAAGTTGAGACCTGCTGTCTTTCAAAACAGAATATGCCAGGCTGTTAGATGAAGTGATTGAAGCTTGACATTGAGCAGGTGACCGTCCCTCTGAGACAACAGGTGTGGAATCAAGGGTAAAGGCCATGGAGGCTTCCTTACCAGACTCCTCAGTAATGGGTACCAGTGCTGCCGAGGCCAATCTGGAGCTATTAAAATCATCCTTGGCTTGTCTTGTCTGACCTTTAGAAGCACCTTTGGGAGAAGAGGCAGAGGTGGAAAAGCATACACATGAAGATTTTTCCAACTGAAAGAAAGAGCATCCACTTTCCAAGCTGTGTGATGAAACCTCTTTGTGCAAAACTTTGGCAGCTGGTGGTTTAATGGAGAAGCGAACAGATCTATGTCTGGAGTTCCCCATGACACTGTCAATTTTGAAATACATGAAGATCCAGTTTCCACTCGTGGGGATCCATGATTTGTCTGCTTAACACATCTGCTAAGGAGTTCTGTGCTCCGGCAGAAACCTTGCCTGAAGAGTTAGTTGCAAGCTGAGCGCAGTCTCCCATAAAATCATTGCTTGCCTGCACAATGGGTAAGAATGTGTTCCCCTTGTTTGTTGATGTACCACATGACAGTTGTGTTGTCTGTTAGAATCAACACCTGCCCTGGAAGAAGTAACTCCTTGAAAGCCATTAATGCAAACTGGACTGCTAACATCTCTTTCATGTTGATATGTAGATGCTGTAGTCTGGCAGGCCACTTGTCTTGTATCCACTTTCCATTTAGATGAGCTCCCAAGCAATGTCTGAGGCATCTGTCGTTAGAATCTGACTCGCCTCTGGCCGGGTCACAGAGAGTCCCTTGTTTAGGTGACATTCCTGAGCCCACCACAAAATTCCTTTTGAATGCAAGGTATTATTTGAATGACAGTGTCCAAATCCTGGCAGTGCTGTGTCCATACATTTTTGAGATACCATTGCAGCTTCCTCATATGCAGTTTGGCATTGGGAAGCACCAGAATACAAGATGCCATGAACCCTAAGGCTTGAAGGACTGTCCTTGCAGTCAGCCCGGACTGAAGAGATAGTTGATGGAAGTAACTGGAAAGATTCTTTTGTTTGTCCGGGGTTAAAAGGCCATCTGGGCTGCTGTATTCAGTCTCACACCCAGAAAGCACATGTCTTGAGAGGGTACTAGACTGGACTTTATTTCGTTCACAGAATACCCTAGGCATCTTAGCACTGCTATGACATAATCCAAATGCTGTAGAAGGTCTTCCTTTTCTTGAGCTAGAATCAGGCAGTCGTCCAAGTAAGGATAGATTTGAATTCCTTTTAGCCTGAAGTAAGCTATCACTGGAGCCAGAACCTTTGTGAATACTCTGGGCGCAGTGGATAAGCCAAAGGGCAATGCAGAGAACTGATAATGAGAATTTCCAGCTCGAAAACGCAGATACTTCCTGCAACTTAGTCTTATAGGCACATGAAGGTAAGCTTCCTTGAGATCTAAAGTTACCATCCAGTGATCCTTGCCCAGCACAGGTAAAAGCTGTTGTAACGTCAACATTTTGAACTTGGGAATGTCCAGATAAGTGTTGAGGATAGATAAATCCAAAATTGGCCTCCACGTGTTCCCCTTCTTCGGTACTAGGAACAGGCGAGAATAAAATCCTAGGCCCCTTTCTGGCACAGGAACTGGCTGAATGGCCCCTATGTGGAGCAACAGAGAAATTTGCTTGTGAGCCTCTTGTCTTTGTAGAGGAGGAATGTCTGGCATGCCTTTGAAAGGAGGCATGGTATGGAAATAAAACCTGTAACCGTGGTGAATGATATCCAGAACCCATCTGTCTTTGGTAATTAAATCCCAATTTTCTTTGAAAAGGGACAGCCTTCCCCCCAAAGGTGCTGCCAGGCGAGAATGTACTGGCAGCTGAAAAGGCAGGTCATTGGGTCTGCTTACGAAAGGACTGACCCCTGCCCTCACCAGAAGTCTGAGCAGGGGAACTCCCTGTCCTAGGCCTAAAAGAACCTTGAGCTCTGCCCCTACCACGTCTAGACCTACCCCTAGACTGGGAATCATAAGCAGGATAAGTCCATCCCTTAGTAGGCCAATTTCTACTAAACTTTGGAGGCTGCACCTGCAAAAAATCCTTAACAGTTTGCATAGACTTAGCCTTGTCCTCCATTTTCTTTAAGACTGCTTCCACAGGCGAACCAAACAACACATCAGACTGCAAAGGAGCATCCAAAATCCTTGTTTTAACATGCTCAGCTAAATTCTGATCTCTCAACCAGGCATGCCTACGAAGAACAGAACCAGTGGCAGCCACCCTCGAGGAGGCCTGCACAGCATCAAAACCACATTGCAAGGAATGTTTACCCACCTGTTCAGACACATGAACTAAATCCTGCAACTCTTTACACTCAATACCTTCTGCCAGAGCATCCACCTTAGATTTCAATTGTGAAAGGAGATAATTCTGATATTTTAACATGTGAAACTGACAATTCAACGCCCTCATGGCTAAAGTGGAAGAAGTATACACTTTCTTTCCCCATCTATCCAAAGCCCTTGCCTCTTTATCAGGAGGAACAGGATTTTTAACAACAGAGGCCTTCACACCTTTAGGCCCCTGAGAGACAGTTTCCGGGTCTGCCCTAGGACTCTTAAAAAGATACTTATGAGCTTCAGGCACCCTATAGTACCTATCCGGTTTAACTGGGGCAGGAGGCAAAGAATCAGGATTGAGGGAAGCCTCTGCAAAAACATCTTCCACCACATTCAGAAGAAGAGGTATAGCTAAAGGCCTATGCTGGGGTAAAAACAAGAATTCCCTAAGCCTCTTCCTGGAATCAGAGAAATCTTGACCTTCCCATTTAAAATGCTCCCTCATGGAATGCAGAGTCTCTGAAAATGAAAAATCCTCAGGAGGAGAAGCTGAAGGAGTAGAATCATCCACATCAGAATCAGAATAAGGAGGATACTCCTGCAAGTCTTCAGCCGAAGACTCAGAAGCCTCCGAACATTGCTCAAAACTCTCAAACTCAGGTTCCACCCTAGGCCTCTTATCAGGAGGGGGCATAGAACCTCTAATCATAGTAATCAAATCCTCTGCCATTTTAAGCATATGTTTCTTAGGCAAAGACCCTGAAGCACTAGGAGAAACCCCCACTGAAGTTAAACTTGGCCTGCCTCTCAAAGAAGCCTTGGAAACAGAAGGGAGGCTCTAACCAGCTTAGGGAGAGAGGGAAGAACAGCCACCTGAGAAGCCCCGCAGCCTGGCCTACTTCCTG
The DNA here is from genome assembly GCF_019279795.1 of Protopterus annectens. Taxonomy (NCBI): domain Eukaryota; kingdom Metazoa; phylum Chordata; order Ceratodontiformes; family Protopteridae; genus Protopterus; species Protopterus annectens. The sequence goes on along the minus strand of NC_056728.1, from coordinate 1,817,595,596 downwards.
CGAGGATACATCCTGTAACAGTAAAGTCTCTCCCTGAGACTCCAAAGAAACACCTGGCAAAACCTCCGGCTCCACTGAGCCTTCTAAAGATCCGGCGTCTGGGACTGTCGGTTCTTCCACTCTAGGCTTTGCTGCTTTGTCCTTGCGCTTTTGGCGAAGCGGGCGGAGCCTCCGACGGCATTTTATAATTACAACGCTTCCCAAAACTAACCTGGCACAGTCTAACCTTCTCTTAATAGTGCGTTTGTTAAATCTAGCACAAGAGCGCATCCAACAACGCCGTGCTCAGGCCCTAAACAAGGTATACACAAAGTATGGTAATCCCTATGAGGTATCTGTTTCCCACAAGAAATACAGTTATTCACTTTTTCTGACATCCGGTTAAATACTGAGGCAAGAAAAACCAAAATATTCCCCACGGGTACTTAGCCAACTTTGATTCGGTCTGAAACTCTGACTTCAGAAACTTTCAGAACGCCAACCTGCACTCGCAAAATTGCTTCTGCATCGGACCATGCGGCAAAAAAGACTGAGGATATGACGTCGGTCATGCGCATTAGTACCCTGACGTACTGACGTCAGTCTAATGCGCCCTGACCGACGTCAGCCATATACTTTGGTATTCGGGCCGACTGGACAGCGGACTACCCAATAGTTAGGACTGCAGCAATGTGGAATGAAGAACATCACTCAAGTTGCTTGTAAAGAAGTGGAAGGTAGAAGATAAGGGACCTATTTAAGAAAGTACTTCTCAAACAATTCTGGATATAGTTAGCACTTGCAGATACTCTGTGCTCTGTCCATGTGCATGTCTCCTCCTCAGCACTCTGCTTTGCTAGGTGTATGCAGGGTTAGGGTCACAAACTAAAACAAATCTTGAACCACTGTGAGGTCTGTCTGGGATGACGATACCTCCTGTTTAACCCCTGCTCCAGTTGAGAAGGCTCACTTGACCAGAGTGGGGGTGATGATCAGCAGGCAGTGGGCGCAAAGAGAACAAAAAATTCAACTTTAATCTTGCAAGGAAAGTTTTGCAAAAGGAATTGAAGCACGGAAGTAATATATTTTGTCAACTGGAATTTGGTCTGGTAGAACAAAAGATTATATTATTTTTTGAGAATGGAGAGAAGGTTCCGGGAACAATTGTGAGACAGAAACAGAACATCTGGTGAAAATACAATGGGAAAAAATACCATTTGTCTAGAGGCCAAATTCATGTTTTAGGTCTTCAACCTGAAATAACACAAATAATGGCAAAAAGGGAAAGAATGACAAAATCAACAAGTTGTCAAAGTTCTTGATAACGTTCAGAACTGCTGCTGCTAGTGTGAAAAAATGCAGAAGCATAGGCTATACATTATATCAAGAAAAGAGAATGGCCAGAGAAACTAAAGAGGGACTGAGAAAAGAAGTCAGCACTAGATAAAGAGTTGGAACAGCAGACTGAGATTTGCATGGCTACCATGGTATGTTGCAAAAGATGGAAAGTTTATGATTTTTGCACAGAAATGCATCCACATGTATTTTAATAGTTTTTGCACTTCATAGGATTTCTGCACGAAATGCTTCCTGAGGAATTTTTACAAAGCACAAGTTGTGCGAGGTTGGCATAATGGTTATGGTGTTCGCCTTATATTCTCAAATGGGGTAATTGGCTAGGCTTAAAATGGCCCACAAATCTGAACAGACTACAAAAAAAAAAAAAAAAAAAAAATTATATATATATATATATATATATATATATATATATATATATATATATATATATATATATAATTTCCGCAAGTTAATAACACATGCTAGAGATGTTTGGACGGAGAAAGAGGAAAGTGAGAATATATATTTTTTGAAACTGCTCTGAATTGGAAACTTTTAATAATGCATTATAAGCATAATAACAGTTTTTCACATGTCAGTTCAACCCACAGGAAAAAGCAATATCTGCTTGGATAGTACTGTATAAATGCTTTTAGTCTTCAAAAGGCATTATTTTGCCTAATACCCCCCAAAGTAAATTTTCATTGACTTTTTCTATGTAAATATACCAAACAATATGTAAAAAAAAAAAAAACTATTTACAATTATTAGTACAACATATTTCTGATTAAATCCTCAGCATGTTAAATACACTATTTATTAATCACATGGAAATTAAAAGAAAAAATAAACTTAATGTCTTGCTGTTCATTTTTACCAAGCTAGAGATTTAATTGTAAGATACCTTAAACCTCCTGTAAGAGGCCCATGGGATATATGCAAATAACTCCTTAAGGACATAAAGTGTTTCTGCTATATGGCTTCTGAATGTCCACAACTTGTTACTTTTAGCCTGAATCTGTCCATAAAGACTTAAAGGTAACAATGCCAAATGCCACTAGGTTCACAGTGAAAGTGGAACGGGTGCCTAATAGTTTAAAAATATGTGGGTTACCCTTTAATATGTTCCAACTGCTGTTAACAATATTCTTCACCTCCCTAGCTTGAGGTCCATATTCAACAACTAAGGCTCTATTGTAAATACCTTCTTGTTTCTTACTTTTACCTAACCAAACCCCAGGAGTTGTTTATACCTAGTACCCCTTCCCAACACAAGGTTACTCCTAATTTCAAAACTTCATTAGTTCAAGACTTCAAATATTTCCTCACAGAGAACTTTATCAGAAATGCTGGGTCAGCAAAACAGAGAACTGTCAGAAATACTGGGTGAGCAAATGGGTGTAACTAAATTAATAGCTCTTTTGAGCTGGACGGAGGATCTGCATTGCCTAGAAAAAGCAATACCGTGTTAAGTTTAATTTTTGTAGCTGCCTAAAAAGCAGTTACTAGAAAATGGAAGTCAAAGTCTAAACTAACTGTATTTGAAGTACTGAATATTGTAACAGAGATAAAAGAAATGGAGGTGGGATCTTTAGAAAAAAGTAGGAGCAAATTACACAAAGCCTGTATGTTAAGTGATTATTCAATAAAGGTGTTAAAAAAAACAATAAATATCTTCAAAGAATAAAAAACATCCTGCAAGTTATACTGCAGTAATATATGGACAAACAACTGCCAGATGTACGAGCTAGTTTTAGAAGGGAAAGAGTCACTAGACTTCATATTGCCATTTGATGGATAAAAGAAAAAGCAAGGGAGTTCCAGAAAAGTATTTACTTCTACTTTTCTGACTACTCTAAAGCCTTTTGTGTGAACCATAATAATCTATGACAAGTATTAAGAGAAATGGACAGACTGGGTCAATTTAGTTGTTTCCTGAGAAATTCATGTGCAAACCAAGTAGCAACAGTTAGATCTGAATACAGAATAACTCAAGTTCAAGACTGAAAAAGGAATGCAGCAAGACCTTACTTTTTTTTTTTTTTTTTTTTTAACAAATACAAAAATGCAGTTTTTTTCAGCTCTCTGAGATGTTCTCAATCCATCCCCTACTGCAGTGACAAAACAAAGACCATTCCTGTTCCACTCATTCACATCATGTCACAATGGGTGATCTAGAAAAAGCTTGTCGCAGTTTAGCTAATCATGGAGGACAACAGTGATCTTTAACTTATTTTTGCATTATTGCATGCTCATTTTGAAGAAGCAACAGTGCTTTCTGCAATCAGAACACGAGGGGGACAAAATCTCTGCAAATATCAGGATTTAAAAGTTAAGTGTACCAACAGCTCTTGATGTTCAACATATAATCTACTGCAGACCTCAGAGGAGGACACATTCCTGAAAAATGGAAACATAAAAACAATGCCATTTTCAAAAGAGAATATTCACAAATGGTTGAAAACTTGTTAAAGTATTCTTAATCCCAAGTGTACCATCTAAAGTTACCATAAAACTGATTTTTGCAGGTTTGAGATGCAGATCGCTGTACCAGTGCCAATGTAAATTAGGATGTATTTATCTGGAGTCGTTGTTGGTCTTTCGGCTTTTCCCAGTTAGGGGTCGCCACAGCGGAACTCCTGTAGTAAAAATGTAAAACTACTGGTGTTCCAGGCATGTACTCATGCCAGGCAAAGAAATAAGTGTTTTATGACCGGCTAATTATCTTTCTTTACAGCTGTTACATTGTGCTGCTTAGTATGTCATTAAGCTTCATTTGGCTACCCTGCATTGAGCTTTGCTTCATGCACCAGCAGGGCACTGTGTAGTCCACAGCTGCAAAACATTGTTTTGTGTCTTAAGTTTGTCTGCGTTTGCCCTGGTGTTCCTTAAAGTAGCCCCCTAATACATTTATTTTGTATTTGTTAACCAGGGTGAACTGTGCATACTCATGCACCATTATTAGAATCCGTTTGGGAGCACTGTCTAGTTCAGTGACTTGTTCAGAGTAACAGAGCAGGGAAATGGTGACAGAGAATCAAACCCTGGACTACAGTAAGCAATTCTACTACCAGATATAAATTCATCACTTGACTGTGATCCCTTCCAATAGTTGTATAGTTGCTTACTCCTTAATTTAGCCTAGCCCAGGTGCATCTTGCTGCAGCAACAGTAACCTCCACCTCCTAGGTGCAATGAAAAATGCTTTGCTGCATCAAGCTATACTATCTCCTCCATTAATACAGGTCAAGTCCTTTCTTTATCAAAAAAAAGGCAGTGCCTTGTTGCTACAAGTTAGGCCCAGGATAAAGCAAATCTCTATAAATCCAAATTTATTGGAAATCTTTTTGCTAGACGTAGTTAAACCTAAATACTACCAATTAGTATCTTCCTATCAGGCAGGATATTACAATCTAGAATGAATAAAATTCTATAGTTCACTATTACACATAGCCTGCCTACAATAGACCAGCTTTCTGGAGTAATGGGAATGCAGAATACCCTTACACTTTGTTGCCAGAATGTTAGCATTACGCACTGACAGTGCACAAACTGCCTCACATTTACAGACAAGTACTATTTCTATAACACACAATCTAGGTGAGAGGTGTAGATATTGGCTAAATTTGAAGGCTAGCCTCTCATCAAAACAAACGTTTAGTACCCACCAGACTGTCTGTACCAACAGCCACCTCACAGCAGTATGCCTATCAATGTAGAGGGAAAAGAAAAAGCCTTATTATGGTGTTATATTGCTTAAGAAATCTCTCCCTAGACCTAAAGGGCTTTCAAGACACAAAGTTGGCGCACACATTTTTCAACCATACAAAGATACTCCACAAACTGCAAATACAACTGCACAAAACAAACCTACACAGAGGGGTCACTAAACTGAACACCAAAGCCAAGAAATTCTCAGGCCAGCCACAACACTTGGAAATATTCTACATGTAAATGACTCCATAGAGACACACAGATGCACACCACTCATAAGGTTAAGCAAAGAAAGGGTAAATGGTTTGTTCATTTCAAAAACAAAATCAAACTTTCATTTGCTTCTCTACTCTCCACCTCCTTCATTTCTGACCAAGCCCCTCACCCTCCCAATTTTTCTTTTTCCCCTCCCCTATCATCTACCTTAATCCCCTCCATTAATCTCCTCCTCTAGACTCTGCCTTAGTCCCTTTCTCTGTTAATCACCTCCCTCTCTTTAAACCTACTACACCTTACTGCTCTTACTAACATTCACCCAACTCTGCCCTATCACTGTCACCTCACCACCTTATTATCCCCTTTATCCTCCTACTAGCACTATCTACTTCATATCATACATCTCTGCATTACATAGCATCAACACCAACCACCACTACCCACATAACTACCCTCACACACTTCTAATCTTTCCTCACCTATTTCCTATCTCTCATACCACCCACTATTCAATTAAGATTTATCCAAATGTTTCACTTTCCAATATACAAAACCCATAAATCCATGTACACTTGGCCTACTCTCCTTACTGATTGATTTCACTGCTACACTACTCCTGGATGGGGACATCCATCCCAACCCTGGACCACCCATCGCCACCTCTCACAAGCAAACACCCCCCACCTCAACCCCCTTGACTCTGCCCTATATCCAGTCGGTCTCCTAAATCCCTAACGTTTTTCTCTCTAAATATCCAAAGCATTGTTAACAAAACTGCAGACTTCCACTCACGGATCGACCTCAACTCCCCCCCACATCTTAACCCTCTCAGAAACCTGGTTAAAACCTCACATCTCTAACTCAGAAATCTACCCCAGGCTACAATATCTTCTGTGCAGACCGAGCAAATAAAAGAGGTGAAGTGCTGCTATCCTCTACTCTGAGCAACTTGCTCTCACTTTCCATACCTAGCTTTACTCCTGATGAAATACTAGACTGTCACCTTAACCCCTATAAAACATTTATCACTGTATCCGTCTACATCTCCCCAGGGGACAACATCCCTTTCCTTGAAAACTTTCTCTCCTGGCTCACCCTAAACGCTCCTTACAAAACCATTATACTTGCTGACATAAATATAGATTGAACCACTTTTTCTTCCTCATCTCCTATTCATAGTCTCAATCGGTGCGGCTTCCACCAACTAATATCTTCCCTTACCAGGTCTAACAGAAGCTCTGCTTCAGGATCTATAATAAACTGGATCCTTACTTCTGACCCTTGTCTTTACCATAACTCCATCATTCTCCCCAACTCTCTAAGTGACCATTCCTCTATTTATATAAATTAGATACTCTCAACACCCTCCCAAAGAACACCTTTACAGAGAATGTCGCAATCTAACTCACTTCAATCCAGGCAATTTCATCTTCACTTTTTCCAACATAAACTGGTCCTTCCTTAAAAACCTCCCCCTTAATGATGCTGTAACTCTTTCAATACACTATTTCTAGATGTACTAAACTCCATGGCACCTTTCAGGAAAATCAGGGTAAAATCACAATGTGCTCCCTGGTTAACTAAGCAAACACGCTCTATCATGCATCAGAGGGATGCTGCCTGGAAAACTTGGGCCAGAAATAAAACTCCTCCTTTACTCCAACGCTACAAGGAACTTGGAAACAGGTGTAAAAAGCTAGTCATCAGAGACAAAAAACTTTCTTCGCCTCCAACCAAGGTAGCCCACATAACCCTAAAAACTTTTGGTCTACCATAAATAAAATCCTCCACCCTGGTAATCCTCCTACCCACAACCCATTCCCTCTCAATACTGCCTCAGAGACTGCTGTTCTTTTAAATAATTGCTTTACAGAAACAATCCAAAAATGAACCCCAAACAGCTCTACTGCCTCCTCTCTACCTTTACATCCCAGTCCTCCTTCCTCCAATACATTCTCCATACAACCAGTTCCCATTGCCTTCATCAAATCCTAAATAAATAAACTCAAGCCCTGCTCTCCCCCTGTTGAGAATCTACCTTCCTACTTTCTTAAAACTGCTGCCAATGCTATCACTTACCCTGTCATTATTCTTATTAATCGTTCAATTACTGAAGCCCTTGTCCCAGATCTATGGAAATCCTTCTACACAATCCCTCTTCACAAAGGAGTAAACTGCACTGACCCATCCAACTACCATCCCATTGCTATACTATCCCCCCTTTCCAAAATTCTAGAAAACTGTGTCCACACTCAGCTATTTAAATACCTGCTAGATAATAAACTTCTTACTCCCACCCAACACGGCTTCAGATCCCACCACAGTACATCAAAAGCTCTACCCTCATTCACCCAAACAGTAGCAGAAGTCCATGACAACAACCTGCTAGTTTCCCGTTTATTCCCCGACCTCTCCAAAGCATTTGATACGGTCTCTCAGTCTAAACTGGTAACTAAACTTTATGACCTTCAGCTCTCCATCCCCTCTTTAAACTAGTTCTCTAGCTACTTATCTAATAGAAACCAATCCATAACACTGGAAAACTGTCACCTCCCCATTTCTTCCTGTTAACACTGGTATCCCCAAGGCTCTTTATCCTCTACCAACCTCTCTACACTCTTACAATATCCCGATGACTCCACCCTCATTACAACTGCCCACAGCATCCTAGAACTCCTTGCTCTTATCCAAGACACTTTTACATCCATCGAAACCTAGCTCACTGATAATCAACTAATTCTAAATCTAAAAAAAACCTTAAACTTCTACTTTTCCTTCCTAAAACAATGGCACAACAAAAATCCACTTTCTCTATTATTTCCCTCAACAATACCACTATCAAACCAGAACCCCATACTAAATTACTTGGTGTTATAATTGACAATTACCACCGTAACAGCTAAAAATAAAGGCAATCTGAGGGTCATGCTGCTCAATGCTATAAGTCTAAATCTCAAGATGCACTCACTTGAAGCACTCCTCAAAATGGAGAACATCGACATTTGTGCTGTAACAGAAACCTGGTTTAAAGCAGCAGAAAGCACCCCTGCACTACCAGTCTATAAAGTACAGTTTTGTACCTACCATAAATGTAGATGTTCGAAGATCCACATTGCTGCAGTCCTTACTTATGGGTAGTCCGCTGTCCTCGGTCGGCCCGAATACCAAAGTATTAGGCTGACGTCGGTCATGGGCGCTCAGATCTGACATCAGAGCGTCAGGGTATAAAAGCGCATGACCGACGTCATATCCTCAGTCTTTTCTTGCCCCAGATGTCAGAAGGCCCTAAAAAGAAAGGCCACAGCCAAAAACAGAATACCTCCCAAAAACAGGCCCAACAACAACCATCACACAAACCATATAACCATGCCAAACTACAGAGGGAAGGAGGGAGGGTATTGGACTGCAGCAATGTGGATCTTGAACATCTACATTTATGGTAGGTACAAAACTGTACTATGTTCTTCATCTCACATTGCTGCAGTCCTTACTTATGGGTAGAATCCCAAAGCAACGGAAAGGGAGGATGGCAAAATCATAAAGCATTAGGGGCTGCTAAAATGCCCTGTAATATTGCAGTGGCAAATCCAGCCCTAGACTTAGAATAAAGAGGAAGGTGGTAATGTTTAGAAAAAGTATGTACTGAACTCCAAGTAGCTGCTTCCAAAATATCTTTTGTAGCTACCCCCCTTAGAAAGGCAGTAGAGGTGGCAGTAGCTCTAGTGGAATGAGGTCTGATTCCAGCCGGAATCTCCTTACCATGATGGGAATAACAGAAAGAAATACAAAACCTAATCCACTTAGAAATAGTTTGTTTTGAAACAGGTTTACCCTGAGAACCCAAAGCAAAAGAAACAAACAACTGCTGAGACTGTCTGAACTCCTTGGTTCTGCTCAAATAATAACGCAACTGCCTGTGAATATCCAAAGTATGCAAAATCTTCTCCCCTTTATTTTGCGGGTTTGCATAAAAAGTAGGCAAATGAATAGTTTGGTTTAAGGCCACACTAGAAACCACTTTAGGCATAAAGGAAGGATTAGTACGCAAAGATACCCTATCCTTATGAAAAATCAGGAAAGGCTCCACTGCCATAAGGGCCTGTAATTCAGAAACCCTTCTTGCAGAAGTAATGGCCAACAAAAAGGCAGTTTTCCAAGACAAATACTTTAACTCGGCCATAGCTGCAGGCTCAAAAGGTTGTAGAGTAAGTTTTTCCAACACATAATTGAGATCCCAAGCAGGAGTAGGAGCTCTACGTGGGGGTCTTATGTTCTTTGCCCCTCTAAGAAATTGCTTAAACAAAGGATGAGAGAATAAAGGAGGGTCACAATCATAGTGAGCAGAAATGGCTGCAGCATGAATCTTTATAGAGGAGAAAGACAAACCTTTGTCCAGTAATTCAGTAAGATATTGAAGAGAAGCGCTTAAATTAGGCTTGGAAACATCAAAATCCTTCTCTTTGCTCCAAATAAAAAATCTCCTCCATTTATCAGCATAAACTTTCCTTGTACTAGGCCTTCTGGCCTCCAAAATAACATTCAAAACTTGTTGTGGCAGCTGAGACCCTCCAGGGTCTAAAACAGAATATGCCAAGCTGTGAGATGCAGAGACTGAATCCTGACATTGAGGAAGTGACTGCCCTCCTGAGACAAAAGATGGGCAATTAAGGGTAGAGGCCATGGAGGCTCCGATACTAAACTCGTGAGAACTGGGTACCAGTGCTGTCGAGGCCAATCCGTGCTATCAGAATCATGGATGGTTTGTCTTGTCTGGCCTTCAAGAGTACCTTGGGGAGGAGAGGCAGAGGTGGAAAGGCATAGACATGAAGATTGTTCCAACTGAATGATAGAGCATCCACCTTCCAAGCTGTGTGATGAAACCTTTTTGTGCAAAACTTTGGCAACTGGTAATTTAGTGGAGAAGCGAACAGATCTATGTCTGGAGTCCCCCATAACACTGTCAACTGGTGGAATACATGAGGATCCAATTTCCACTCGTGAGGATCCACTATCTGTCTGCTCAACACATCTGCTAAGGAGTTCTGTGCTCCTGGCAGAAACCTTGCTTGAAGATTGAGGTGTAAACAGAGCAGTCTCCCACAAAATCATCGCTTGCCTGCAAAGTGGGTATGAATGGGTTCCCCCTTGCTTGTTGATGTACCACATGACAGTAGTGTTGTCTGTTTGAATCAACACCTGCCCTGGGTGAAGGAAATCCTTGAAAGCCATTAATGCAAACTGGACTGCTAACATCTCCTTCAAGTTGATATGCAAATGTTGAAGTCTGACAGGCCACGTGTCTTGCACCCATTTTCCATTGAGGTGTGCTCCCCAAGCCTTGTCCGAGGCATCTGTCGTTAGAATCTGACTCGCCTCTGGTCGGGTCACAGAGAGTCCCTTGTTTAGGTGACATTCCTGAGCCCACCACAAAAATTCCTTCTGAATGCAAGGTATTATCTGAATGACAGTGTCTAGATCTTGGCAGTGTTGTGTCCATACATTTTGAGATACCATTGAAGCTTCCTCATATGCAGTTTGGCATTGGGAAGCACCAGAATACAAGATGCCATGAACCCCAAGGCTTGAAGGACTGTCCTTGCAGTCAGCCTGGACTGTAGAGACATTTGATGGAAATAAAGAGAAAGGCTTCTTTGTTTGTCCGGGGTCAAAAAAGCCATCTGGGAAGCTGTATTCAGTCTCACACCCAGAAAGCACATGTCCTGAGAGGGTACTAGCCTGGACTTTGTTTCGTTCACAGAATACCCTAGGCATCTTAACACTACCATCACATATTGTAGATGATGAAGAAGTTCGTCTTTGTCTTGAGCAATAATCAGGCAATCGTCCAAATAAGGATAAATCTGTATTCCTCTTAACCTGAAAAGAGGCTATCACTGGAGCCAGAACCTTTGTGAACACTCTGGGCACAGTAGATAAGCCAAAGGGCAATGCAGAGAACTGATAATGTAAATTTCCAGCTCGAAAACGCAGGTACCTCCTGCAACTGGGCCTGATAGGAACATGAAGATAAGCCTCTTTGAGATCCAGAGTTACCATCCAGTGGTCTTTTCCCAACAGAGGTAAAAGCTGTTGTAACGTCAGCATCTTGAACTTTGGAATGTCCAGATAAGTGTTGAGGATAGATAAATCCAAAATCGGTCTCCACGTGTTCCCTTTCTTTGGAACTAGAAACAGGCGAGAATAAAATCCTAGGCCCACTTCTGACAGAGGAACTGGCTGTATAGCTTCCATTTGAAGAAGTAAAGAAATCTGTTTGTGAGCCTCTAACCTTTGCCGAGGAGGAACATCTGGCATGCCTTTGAAAGGAGGCAATGTATGGAAATAAAACTTGTAGCCTCGGTTTATAATGTCCAATACCCATTTGTCCTGGGTGACTAAAAGCCAGTTTTGCTTGAAAAGTGCTAACTTTCCTCCCAAAGGAGCTGCCAGGCAAGAGGAATCTGGCAGCTGAAAATGCAGGTCATTGGGCCTGTTTACGAAAGGACTGGCCCCTGCCCTCGCCTGCAGACTGGGCAGGCGAACTCCATGTTCTAGGTCTGAAGGAACTCTGAGCTCTGCCCCTACCACGTCTAGTTCTGCCCCTAGACTGAGAATCAGAAGAAGGGTAAGTCCATCCTTTAGTAGGCCAATTTCTACTAAACTTTGGAGGTTGCACCTGCAAAAAATCTTTAACAGTCTGCATAGACTTAGCCTTGTCCTCCATTTTCTTCAATACAGACTCTACAGGAGGACCAAACAAAACTTCAGACTGTAAAGGGGCATCCAGAATTCTAGTCTTAACATGCTCAGACAAATTCTGATCCTTAAGCCAGGCGTGCCTTCGAATAACTGAACCAGTGGCAGCCACACTAGAAGAAGCCTGTAAAGCATCAAAGCCACACTGTAAAGAATGCTTGCCCACCTGTTCAGAGACATGTACCAAATCCTGCAGTTCTTTACACTCAATACCCTCTGCTAAAGCATCCACTTTAGATTTTAGCTGAGAAAGAAGGAAATTCTGATATTTCAACATATGAAACTGGCAATTTAAAGCCCTCATTGCTAACGTAGAAGAGGTATACACCTTCTTACCCCATCTATCCAAAGCTCTAGCTTCTTTATCTAGAGGAACCGGATTCTTTACAACAGAAGCTCTAACACCCTTAGGCCCCTGACTAATAGTTTCTGGATCTGCCCTAGGACTTTTATACAGATATTTATGAGCCTCAGGCACCCTGTAATACCTGTCTGGTTTGACTGGCGCAGGAGGAACAGAATCTGGATTAAGGGAAGCCTCCGAGAAAACATCTTGAACAACATCCAAAACTGGAGGTATAGCTAAGGGTCTATGCTGTGATAAAAACAAAAATTCCCTAAGCCTTTTCCGAGAATCAGAGAAATCCTGTCCTTCCCACTTAAAATGCTCCCTCATGGAATGTAAAGTTTCTGAAAAAGAAAAATCCTCAGGAGGAGAAGCAGAAGGAGTGGAATCCTCTGCATCAGAATCCGAATAAGGAGGAAATTCCTGAATGTCTTCCACAGAAGATTCTGAATCATCTGAGGCCTGCTCCAAACTTTCCAACTCTAGCTCTACCCTGGGCCTCTTATCAGGAGGGGGCATAGAACCTCTAATTAAAGTAATCAAATCTTCTGACATTTTAAGCATGTGCTTTTTAGGCACTGACCCTGAGGAACCAGTACTGACACCAGAGGAAGGCAAAACAGACCTGCCCTTAGAAGGAGCCTTAGAAATAGTAGCAGAAGGCCTAACCACCCTAGGCACAGTAGGGAGAATAGTAACCTGTGAGGCCCCTTCAGCCTGACCTAAGTCCTGTGAAGCCACCTCTTGCAAAATCAAAGTTTCTCCCCGAGTCTCAACAGAAACTTCAGCCAGATCCACCTGTTCCCCTGTAGCTTCTAATGGACCGGCGTCCGAAACGGACGAATCATCCTGCCTAGGCTTCACAGATTTGTCTTTGCGCTTCTTGGAAGCGGCGCCGGAGGATCCGACGGCATATTATAATTACACCGCTTGCCAAAGACTAACCTAGCACAATCTAACCTCCGTTTTATAGTGCGCTTATTGAACCTAGCACAAAACCGACACCCGACTACGCCGTGCTCGGTCCCAATCAAGGAATACAAAGTGAGTGGTAATCCCTATGCGGTATCTGTTTCCCACAAGAAATACAATTATTCACTTTTTCTGACATCCGGTAAATAACTGAGGCAAGAAAAAACAAAAATATTCCCCAACGGGGTACTTAGCCCAACTTGGTATCGGTCTGAAACTCCGAATTCGAAAAATTTCAGAACGCCGAACGGCACTTGCAACGCTGCTTCTGCATCGGACCATGCGGCAAAAAAGACTGAGGATATGACGTCGGTCATGCGCTTTTATACCCTGACGCTCTGATGTCAGATCTGAGCGCCCATGACCGACGTCAGCCTAATACTTTGGTATTAGGGCCGACCGAGGACAGCGGACTACCCATAAGTAAGGACTGCAGCAATGTGAGATGAAGAACATCTCATTCCACACCTTTCGGCCCCAGAAAATGGACCGAAGCTCCAAAGGCGGTGGCATCTCCATATTCATAAAGGATATGCACACCTCCAGACTAGTAGCCCAGCATAATGCATTGGAGATACTTCAGGTACAACTAACAGTGGATAAGATGGCGATTCAGGTTGTAGCCTGCTATAGGTCCCAAACTGTGTCACAAAACTCTCATTCCACATTCCTAAGCACCGTGTAAACTATTAGGGTCCAACCCAACACAATCATACTGGGTGACTTCAACTACCCCTCCATAAACTGGAAAAATTACTCATGCACCAATACACTTGCCCAGCACTTCCTGGAATTCATTAATTCCAATGCGTTGGACCAGCTCATTCTTACCCCCACTAGAGGACGCAACATCCTGGACCTGGTTATTATTAACATGGGCAACCGCTGTTCAACACCAATAGTCAAGTCCTCCCTGGTTACATCCGGCCACAAACTAATCACCATGGAAATCCACATCTCACCCACACCCCTCGCAAAGGTATTCACCATGAAAAAATTCTCCAAAGCTGACTCTGGGCTCCTAAAAACAGAGATGGCTAACTTCACGGCACCCATACAAATGGAAAATAGGTGCATATCTGCCGAATCCTACACAAATGCACTGTACGAACACGTACATAAATGCATGGAACTAGCCATACCCAACAGAACCAAGATGCTCTCCTCCAAAAAAAAAAAGGAAGCCAATCTGGTGGTCCACTGCTATTACCAAACTTTACAACAGAAGGAAGAAACTGTTGTAGAAAAAGGTGAAGTCCCAAGACTGGAAAAACTCCCTTATTAGCCTCAACAAAAAGTTGGGATCCCTCATCAAAACCTCTAAACCTAGCTGTGAAGGCAGAATTGTGGCAGACACTAAAAACAACCACAAAGCCTTCTACAGTTATATCAAGAATCTCCACGGCAATACCCAGATTTGCTCCAACTTACTGCACAATGGTACCTCCTATACTGAGCCAACAGATACTGCCAACATACTGGCAGACAGATTCAGTGCCAACTTTACCGCCCTCAAAGGACCAGGCACAATACCAGATGAATGTCAGCCACCCAGCATTACTGCAGCACAGGTTAAAGCTGCATTGTCCAAGGCGAAGAATACAGTTTCCATGGGACCAGACAATATCCCTGTGTTCTACATAACTACAATGTGAACTGGCACCACACCTGTGTGCCCTGTTCAATCACAACCTCACCTCAGGCTTTGTCCCTACAGAATAGCATACTGCTACAGTCATCCCTCTCCATAAAAGGGGAGCGACTACAGACCTGGGGAATTATTGCCCCATTAGCCTGAGGAGTCTGATATGTAAGGCTATGGAGTGCATCATCATGGACCTAATCAATAAGGATATAGTGAATCTCCAAACTCTGGATCCCACGCAATTTGGTTTTGTGAAGGGTTGATCATGCCTGCTCAACCTGGTTGACTTCTTTGAGTAGGTCACCACAGATGTGGATGAGGGCAAGGCAGTTCATACAGCCTACCTCGATCTGGCCAAGGCCTTTGATACCATTCCCCACTCAGGAATTATTGATAGACTCAACAAACTAGGCATCAACCCTATCACTAGGTGGGTTGCAAAATGGCTAACAGATAGAACCCACAGTGTGAAAGTAGCTGACCAGTCATGAGTGGAATCCCACAGGGATCGGTCCTGGGTCCTCTCCTGTTTGGCATCTACTTCTCAGAAGTCCAGGCCAACATGGAGGGACTCTGGCTGATCAAGTTTGCCAATGATTGCATTCTGGGAGCCATTATTAACTCCCCATGTGATGTAGACATCCCACAGAAAGGCCTCACTGAGACCAACGACTGGTGTCGAAACCATGGCCTTAAGCTTAATGCCAAAAAGTGCATCATCATTCCCTTTGGGAAAAACTTAATTCCCACTAATTACAACATTGATGGTAGCCCACTGAACACAGAAGGCCTTATAAGAGATCTGGGGACACAGGTTGACAGCAATCTCTCCTTTGACCACCACATTGCCACTGTGGTCAGAAAGTCCTATGTGGCACATCTCATTACCAAGGGTTTTGCATCCAGGAAGAAAAAGGTAATCATCTCTCTCTACTCTTCCCTCATTAGACCAAATCAGAGTATAATGCCCCAATTGGCATGTACCTCACAACACCTGCAACAGCTGGAAAGGCCAAAAAAGTACATCACGAAGAGGATCCTAGGCCTTAAACACATGCCCTACATGGACAGACTCAAAAAGCTCCAGCTTTTCTCGGTCTCATACAGTCTATTAAGAGGCAATCTCTGCTTGACTTACAAAGCCATGTCTGACCCAGCCCTGTTAGAAATGTTACTCCTAAAGAAACCCCAATCCCTCCACACCACACACTCCAGGGACCTCAAACTCATTACCACAATCAACAGAACATGCTGGAGGGTCAGGTTCATAACCCAGAGACTGTCCATGCTCTGGAATAGACTTCCCATACATGTCAAGCTGAGAACCTCACTAGCCCTTTTCAAGAGAAATCTTGATGAGTGGATGGGAAATAGAAAGTTCACCTCTGGGATCACTCCAGTGGCTCTAATTGATAAGAGGCACTAGGAAATAATGTCGGGCGGCACAATGCCAGGGCACTTCTATGGGCTAGACTTGTAAAGGCTCCAGGGCCGTTTGCCTAGTACACACCTATGAGCCTATGAATTAAAATTCAACATGCATATCCATCATTGCATATTAAAAAAAAAAAAAAAACACCAGAAACTTGGTCTCCTACTCAGTGCTTTGTATAGTGGCCAAAACGTTTCCTAAAATGACATTATGTGGATAGGGAATGTCAGTCTGGTTTATCTTCCAACTTAACCAGCCCAAATCAGGACACTACTAAAGTAGTGCTGCTCAATACAAGAAGCCTGGATTAAAAAAATAAATAAATAAAAAAATTAAAAAAAAAAAAAAAACTACCCCCAAGAATCCCTCCTTACTACAGAAAACAAAGATATCAAAACACAGTTCCAATACAGTGGTATCACAATGTTCCCTTTCAGGATTCACTACCTCCCACTCATTCAGATGCCCTACTGAACCATATCACCATTAGTGGTTGGGGTGGTGTCCATATTACTCCAAAATTCTATCAGACTTGCACTGGAAGATAAACTTGGAACTACTCCACATCTAAGTAACTACCAGCAACAGCAGTTACCATATCCTACACAAACACAGAACCCCCTTCTATGATACCCACAAGGTATACCTAACCATTCAGCAAATTATTATTATTATTGAGGATTTCAACTTCTTCATAAAGTGGAAGATGTATACTAATACAAATAAATATGCATGTTTCCAAGATTTCATCAATGTAAGTGCACTTCCCAACCAGAGGCTTAAATTTGCAAGACTTGTTCCAAATAAATATAGCACCATTATGCTCTACATCTATAGACGCCCATCAATAGGTTAAGCAGAACAGCATTTAGTAGTGTTCACCATCACAACAAAAAACAAAATGCCCACAAATTATGCCAAGGCTGCAACTAACTTGGGTTTAAAGTGGTTTAAGAGCTTCACCCCCCCAAGAATCCAGTAGCTAACACTACTGCATTTGCACAGACTTTCTATTTTCACCTCATCACCTGAGTCAGGACATCAGTCCAAATTTGAGACAAATGCAATGCGAAGTTTAGGAACAAACTCCAAAGGTGGAACCCTGATATAAACAAGCTATGTAATAAAAGAAAAAAATCCTTGCTCTTAGGAATAAGCTGAAAACCAAAGGCTCCAAAACTGAATTCAAGAAGTCAAATGAAGAACCGAGGAATAAAATCAAAGCTACTATGATTATGTATGAATTGAAAATTGGCGCCTCTGTCAAGGCCAGCTACAAGTCTTTTTTCAACTATGTCAAAAACCTTAGAAAAATACTCAACACTGCATTGAGCTGGTAAGTAACACCCATTTAGCACCAGTGGATGGATAAAATTAGTTCAAATGTCCCTCATCACCCTTGCTCTTCCTCACATACCATTATGTCTGAACTCTCCCAAAGATCACCTCTGAGCAAGTGACAAAGGCATTCTCTCAGACAAAAAAACAAAACAATTGTATGGGTCCTGATAATGTTCTGCAGTACTTTTTTATGAGTATGATGCACAGTCTCACTGACTCATTCCTGAAACTGTTCAACCTCAGCCTCAGCCTCTCAACTAGTTTCATGTTGAAGGTGGGGAGAACAGCTTTGGCTATTAAACTCCACAAAGGTGGCCCCACCATTGATCCTGGCAACTATAAACCAATAAGACTTGCAAGTCTTAACTAAAAGGTAATAAAGCACATCATTATGGAACTCAAAGACACTGGTAGCTTACATTCTCTCAAATCTAAGCCAGTATGGGTTTGTAAAGGAAGATCTAGCCTGATTAATCTAGCCTCTTTGAAAAAAAATTACTAAGACACTTGACACTGACAAATGAGTACACATGGCTTACCTTGACCTTGAACTGGTAAACACAAAGCATTTTTTTTATTTTTATTTCATTATTATAGCTACAGTTATAATCATAATTTTTGCCCCTGCTGTCTTCACTTGGTCAAACTGGTCCACTTCTTACCCTTCACCAGGGAGACAGCCACAAGAGAGAAGTTGTCATTGAGGCAGCCATCAACAATGATTTAGGTGTTTATTATTTGCTGCCTAATCCCACCGTGAATATCTAGTACCACACTCAGGGGTTGGCAGGCAATAGCAATCAGTAAGGGCATGTTCCCTTCTTTTGTGACTGATGTAACCCCTCAAGACAGCCGTGCCTGACTGTTCATGTGTCCTCATTCCCCCTACCCAAACCATGGCTAGAGGAAAGACAGCTAAGCCTCACTGCTCCCCTCCCTCTCCGTGCCAGCTCCAGCAGGTATCTAAGCTGCTAACTGAATTCTGGTTGCCTGGGTCATAGTCAGGGCTTTATCCTTCTAAGCTAGGCTACCAGAGCTGCAACAAAGCAGTTTACTGTTAAAATGAAGGAAATACAAAAATCACAGTTATTTGGGAAACGCAGAACTTCAGTAAAAAAATATCTACAACATTAATACTAACCCTAGCAGAAAAATGAACAAGAAATCAGCTAAAAATATGTACTTGACAGCAACAAAAGTTTCAAAAACAACTTTGAAAACAAGGACATAGATAAATAATTTTGTGCACTGTACAAAGTCAAACTAGATCATTGTCACATTCTAGAAGAAAAACTCTGGCAGAATAAATACTTTTACCCACATTGCTATTTGACAGTGGCAACAAGCTGACTAAATAACTAAGGCATACAACAGGATAGCAACACTGCATTGAGGTGTGCCCTCTGCCAAGTTACTACATTACAAATGCTACTGTTTTGGCTCAGCCTAACTTCCACAAAAGCTACATATGAGCTTTATTTGCAAATGATCAGCTACACAAAAATCCATGCACAGACTCAGAAAACCTTAACACATGTTGCAAACTTGCCAAGGAATTGGACACCTCAGTTAAGAATCTGCTCACAGTAAATAAATCTTCTAGCAAACTTGGTGACAAAGCAAAACTCAGTGACAAAGTACATCAACTTCCTTACCACTATATGGTATGAGCTTCATAAATTTCACTACCAGTCTCCCCAAAACAATTCAAAGCTGCCTGTAAAGCATATTTTCAGCTTTCTCGCACATTGCTTTGTGTGAATTACCTAACCCCCATATACCTTCCTGCTAATTTCCCTTACTTTCACTTATTCTCTTCTATAAAGACAAACTGCATAGACATGTTACATATAATGATCCTTCACCTTAATCAGTAGCCCATAGAAATCATTAAAATTGCTTTAAGACACAATTTAACACTATTTTATTTCTTTGACTATACCTGAAACCACAATAAACAATATACATACACCATGTTATAGTTTAAAGCTACATAGTATGCTATGAGCAATATCAAATTGTGTGGCAGGTGTGTTTCTAATGTGTCAGTGCCATAACTGAAACAATACCGGACTGTAGTTTTACTCTGTTTACCATATACACTGACTGGCATCTTCATATGTGCACATTATTTAAGTTATCAGAATGTTTCTACATTCTACACTTTTATTTTATTACTGTTGTATATACGTTTTAGTTTTACTATGATGCTACATATCTGGAACACAGCTTAGTTTACTAATGCAGTTTGTTAACCTAGAAGTATACACAGCTGGAAGCTTTTCACCATGGGCCCCTCTCAAAAAATGGTTTCTGTCCATAAGGGTTAACCAGACAAAAAATAAAAATAAACATGTACAACAATTTAAAATTATATGACTCCATGTTAAATTTTAAGGGGATACCCCTACACTCTTGGCAAGCACAGTAACTGAAAATTACATTTAAAAAAGATTGCAATGTCCATTCATCAATGTGTGGAGTTTATACAAGTGCAAACAGGTAATGCTACTGTACCTCATAGCCAGTATAGGACTGCGTTGAATACTCAAAATCAGAGTCAGGACCTCCAGGACAGTACCTAATAAAAATAAAAAAGACTATTATGTTCAAAGAACCAGATTTTGCAAAGGTAAAGAGTTTTTCCAAAGCTGCTGATCAAAAGTACAGTTTTACAGTTGTAGTTAGCAGATTATGTTAAAGAATCAGTAAACCATCAAAAAAGACTACTTACCATGACAGTTGTTGGATCTGTAGGGGAGTAAGAAAATTTCCAGGCTATACGAGCAAGGTGGCAAACATGAAGTTAAAGTGTTCTGAATATATCATCATACACTGTTTCCTACACACTGGCAACAGTTTATACAATGCCACATTAGCAGACACAGGGAGGGAGAACAGCAGGGGAGAGGGTTTGGCATAATGGCTAAGGTTTTTACCTCATAGGCACATGGTACAGGGTTTGATTCTTATCTAGGGTTACTGGCTGAGCTTAAAATGGTCCTTCAGAACAATTAGGTTCTATGACACTATAACAAGTTCAAGTACAAAGTAGAATATATCTTCAGGAAGCACTGTGTGGTAAACTTGCAGTGTTCAAGTGTACACACAAAACTTGCCCTAAAGAACAGGGAGTGTGTATGTGTGGGGATAATTTTCTTTTTTTTGAATGAGTGGCAGAAAGCAATCTGAAAGTGTCAAGGCAAAAATGTAATGCACAGAAAAAGTAGTGCACATTAACAGTAGTTAGTAAAATGAGAATGGTAACAGAAGGGTCTGCCACAAAGTGCGCACATGCATGACCGTGCAAATGCATGGGTATCCGATTTCTAAGTTTACATAAGAAGTGACAAAGTGCTGTTGACCTTCAGGGCAAAAGGATCCTGGTCATGGATATAATGTTAAGAACGAAAATGAAGAAAAAAAAAAAACAAACTGGAAATACAAGGCTTGAAATAAGTAAATTAACCGAATATCATGGTCAATAATAAAACAAAGCGGAATGAAGATTTACACAGTTCTACGTCTTACAAGAAGTGCTGGAATAGGTAATGAGCACAAAGAAAACATAATCCTTTAAGGATTTTCAGAAGTTAAAAAAAAATCTTTGGAATGGTAGGCTACAAACTTTGACAAATGTCACTAAGTTTTTGACAGTGACAGAGGTAACAGCAGTAGTAATCTAAGTATGAAAGCCAGCAAACCACTGAAGATGACAAAAATACAGCATCAGACAGTCATGATGTGGTTTCAGTGATGAACCAAACTTTCCTCCAAACCAAAGCAGCTACACTACAGATATAAGGCCTTCAAGCTCACAAGCTCTCATTAGACTTGCACTCTGCATTAACTAAAATTAAGTGTCTTTTGTTTACAGATAAGATAATCAAAAGCACTAAATTGTATCGAAGGTAGAGGTTCACATGCAGTATGACATTCATAATCTTGGTAATACTGTCTTCATCTTCAAATGCACAAAAGGAATTTTAATTATAAAATTGACAGCAGTGCTTTCTCTAGAAAAAGCACTGTTGATTAGTCTGAACATGAGGTATATTAACATGATCTAGCATGATTAGTAATGACAGACCCCTGAAAAATCTCTGCAAATACACACTCAGAAAAGACCGTCATTCACATTCATAAACCTCTGTTCCCAGCAACTCTAGAAGGGTGCAGTCAAGCTTCTTGCATAAGGACTATGGTGGTTTTCTGATCTTTACCACTTTACCACTTGAATCATTACTACTGAAAGAAGACTTATTCAGGACATTCTCAACTTTACAGTGCTATCACTAATCAGATTCCCAGTCTTCAAATGGATTTTATGAATATCAATAAACATACTAAATATTATCACTGTAAATTACTTAATCTGAACCATTCGAATTAAGCACATACTATCAAGCAGCATTTTTCTTCGTACATTTGAAGGCTTTATACAAAGACAGGTAATTCTGTAAATGTTGCTAGATTGTTGACAGAATTACAGAAATGTGAAAAATAAGACAACTTGCATAATGAACCATATACACAACTTATTTTTTCTCTAGCTGTACTTTAAAGAGGTCAAGAATCCCTATCAAAATTTCTGCTGAAGGTCTTATAAGCTTGAAGATAATAGCTCCAAAAGACTGCATGCTGCACGACTTTGCAATTATTGTTTCTTCAGCCAAGCTAGAACTTCCAATGAGTGACCTCCCAAACCTCCTGTAACAGAGGCACATGGGATATATGCAAATGACCCTTATGAACATCAGGTGTTTCAGCTATATGGCAATTCTGATTGCCCATGACTTTTACATTTGAGGTCGTTTTAATAGACAATTTCAGGCCAATAAAGCCAAATCCCACTAGCTATGTATATGCATATTTCGGCCTTGTTATGACTTTGTCAGCATAGCATAAGCAGAGTGTTTGACTAAGCATAAGAAACACAGGGTTGTTATACCCAGCTGATGTCCACTATCATTAGGGTGACTGCAAAATATCCCAAAAAACAAATTAAAACAGAGTTAGAAGGTCACATGGAAAAACCAATCAGAAAAACCTAAATGAAAACTCCAGCCAAGCTAGAACTTCCAATGAGTGACCTCCCAAACCTCCTGTAACAGAGGCACATGAGATATATGCAAATGACCCTTATGAACATCAGGTGTTTCAGCTATATGGCGATTCTGATTGCCCATGACTTTTACATTTGAAGTTGTTTTAATGGACAATTTCAGGCCAATAAAGCATTGCCATATAGCTGAAACACCTGATGTTCATAAGGGTCATCTGCATATATCCCATGTGCTTCTGTTACAGGAGGTTTGGGAGGTCACTCATTGGAAGTTCTAGCTTGGCTGGAGTTTTCATTTAGTTTTTTCTGATTGTTTTTTCAGTGTGACCTTCTAACTCTGTTTTAATTATTGTTTCTTAGGAAAATAAAGTGAAGGATGTTAGATTTCTAGTCCTGCTGATACATCTTTGTTGCTGGATATCAGGTTCTGGTGATATAATCAAGAAAAAAAATGAGACACTGGCACTTTCCTACTTATTAAAAAGATGAATTCACAGAATGGATAGTGGAAATGGTTCAACAGTTTCAAGGAAATATACACATTTTTTTTCATTAGGCGTAGATGAGTGGTATACAATGAAAACAGAACTTATAAATATGGTAGAAATGAGAGAGAGAGATGGGAAAGTAATTGGGTTTATTTAGAGAGACCATCAAAGGTTAAAATATTGCAGATGAAGGGTAATCCTAAAGATAAAGAAATGTGCCAACTACTGAGTGGTAGTGGAAAAATAAGGGAGTTACTTGGCTAATATACATGAGTTTAGAAAGGCTGTTAAACAAGTATTTTTTCATAACATCCCTGGAGCACAAACACTATCAATACAATTGCTTAGGAAACGGAAAGGATGTTGCCAGACTTAGGGAGCCTAACACTAGAAAAATACCCACAGACCACTGTTCCCTCTTGCTTGTAGATATGCCACATCACTGTGGGGTGGTCTGTAATCACCATGAAAAGGCCAGGGACCATTGATGATCAAGAGATTTTAACCCATGGATCATAGCCAAAAATCTTTTCATTATGTGCTCTGGTCTGATTGAATGATCCCACAGGCCCTGTACCTTTAACCCCATAAAAACTGTCCACTAGGAGTTTGTAGTTATATTACCGACTTGTAGGTCGAGGAGAAAGTGAAGACCTGAATTTGCTTATATACGAAGTCACACCAGTACAGTTTACAAAGCTCAAGATTTGTATCTATCTGAAAATCTACAGGATGTGAGTGAGTGTTGGCTCCATCTGTTATTCTGATACCACAGAATTGTTCATGTGTAACCCGATGAGAAGAATCATGAGAATAACAGATGTCATGAACCCCCATAATTCAGAGAAACTCTCTGGCTGGTGTCTGAGATTGAGTTGCGAAGCTCAGGAAAGTCCCTAAATATAAATCCGCCTTCTACTGTATCAAAAAGGCCTTTTGCTGCAGTGTCTATAAGACACTCTAGGACAATCCTGTGTGATGGGGTCAAGGAGGATTTCTGAATGTTTATATGGAATTCCTGTCTGGTCAGAAGTGATAAAGGACTCAACATCTGGAAAGACTAAGATAGGAAAGTGGTCTAAATAGAGAGAAAACTGTGTGCTATTTAGTCAGACTTGAGTTATGACTGGAGGCAGACATTTTGTTAACACCCTTGGGGAGACAGACAACACAAAAGGTAATGCAAAGAAATGATAGCGTGTCCCAGACACACAAAATCTGAGAAATGTCCTGAAGTCTTTGGTTGTGGGAATACGATGTACGTATCTTTTAGGCCCAATGTTAGCACAACTTTCCCTGGGGAATGAGAGGCAACATGCTCTGAAGGGTCAACATCCTGAATTTTGGAACTTCCACATAAAAGATGTAAAACCG
>NC_056728.1:1817543430-1817563430 GCF_019279795.1 Protopterus annectens | reverse complement strand
TATGTTCTCTTGCTTACCCCTGGGGAAAAAATAATTGTATAAAAACTTTAAATTGTACTAGCAATACAGCTACCAGCTCTAAAAATGAAAAATCAGTAGTGCAAGAAATAATTGTACTCTTCTGTATGAACTCCCTCATCTCTACTCTCCCAACACTATAGAACCACTTATTCTAAAATATTACAAAAACAGAAATGAGATACCAGTTTCGCCTGTTTGCAACTATTGGTTTAAACAAAATTCCACTTGCTCTTACGGTTCACTTTAGTTACTAATCTTTCTCCACATATCCTGTCTATTAAACAGTTAACAGTTTTAACTTTCAGCTAAACATATCTGTGTTTGCCTTTCCTAGAAGATGACAATTCTTACCCGTACGCAATCTTGTGAATGGACTGCCTCTTTAATTCACAAGCTAAAAGTTACACATGTCACAGCTTACTTACTAGTGCTCCTTAAGTATCCTGAAAATCACATTAACTGTCAGCAAAGTTTAAAAAGATCTAATCTACTGTCTGGACACTGAATTCTATCTACCATAGTCCATTACCAGAGTGTTAGTAAAATCCTTAGGCAGACTTCTCAACTCTCTGTTTTGAAAAAGCATTCCTATTTTCAGACCTGACACACACACACACACACACACACACACACACCCTATTTTTGGAGTCATGTCCACATTTTCAGGCTTGATTTATCCCTTCACACAATTTTTTAAATACCCCTTATCACAGGGGATTTTTGTAGCTAATACTCAGAAAACGACCATATATGGCAAACATACTATTGGCACCAGTTGTTGTATCTTTCGGCTTTTCCTGGTTAGGGGTCGCCATAGCGGAACTCCGGTCCGCTAATGATTGGCAGTAGATTTTTACGTACCGAGTTGCCAGCCCTGACGTACAACCTTCAACGAAGGTACGCCCATTCACGCATGTCTCCACACAGAAGACGCTTTAGCTGAGAATTGAACAGGACAATGTCTTATGTGAGGAGACAAAGCTACTGCAGCACCACCACCGTGGTTATACTTTGAAGAAAGAAGACGACTTGCATCTCCCTTTTTCAGGGGCAAAAAATGACCTTCTGTGGTAAAATTTTGCAATACAATTAAAGTCCACAGATTTTTCACTTTTTCATTAATGTGCTTAAATTTTCCCCATAATTTTTTCATCCTCTCTTCATTTTTTAAACATGCATTTCCAAGCAGTATGCCACATTCCTAGTGGAAGTGGGAACAGTTACTTACTATTTGGTATTCAATTTTTAACTAATTAGTGGCTCAGATTTTTGGCTGGCTGTAGTACCTTTTCAAGGCCTTTGTTCCCATTTCCAATGTCTGCAGGTTGAGGTGTATGCCCCCAAGTAAATAAAAGATGCAAACAAACATTATCTATATTTTGCATTTTCCTAGGAGAAGTCATAATTCTGTCTAAATGAAATCAATCAATTGTCCTGTTCCCTTGTTTTCCAAGCTACAACCTACACATATTATACTTGGGTTTGTAAGCAGATTCTAGGCTAGCTGCACTCATGTGCCACTTTAAACCTAGCCAATTTTCCTTCCAAATGTTGCAAATTAAACTCTGTACGTTGTGTCTTTGAGATAAACACCTTAACTATTATACCAACCCTCAAATTGTTTTACTAATTTTTCTTTAAGTGCGCTGAAATTTACATTATCTTGACAGATCATTCCAACTGCCTTAGTACATAACCAGTCACTGCTTATCAACAAGTTCCCCAAGTAACTGAAAGACCCCACTGCCAAACTAAGGAATTTGCAGCTACACATCTATTACCATTTAATCTCCCGTTGCAACTTCCTGACACTATTAAACAGGGAACAGCAGTTAAAAGCATTTTCAATGTATTATTTTTATTATCAAACAACAAAAATGAGGTTATCAATGAAAGCAATAAAACAAAAAATTTAAAACTGCAATAAACATTTTACAACTCCCAAACCTCCCCTATATTATAAATACCTTAGTTACAATGAAGATATAGTTGAAGCATTCTCTCTGTTTCATGCTCCAAGACATATTTAACGTTGGTACTTGTGTTTTCTATCTTCCAAAATCTGTACTTAAATATTGCAGTCCGCATTTAAATTAGATCATGAACTTTTACTCCTGTAAAGGCATGCCCATAACTTTTCTGGTACTCTCATCAGTCAACGATGCCAATGTAGTACTTTTGAATAAATCTCTTAGCCTCATGGAATATTCTTTTATTTATTTTGTTCTTTCCTGCATTTTCTTCTGAATCACAAGAAACTATTTCACAAATGAATTTGAACAGTTCAGTCATCTTTTCAGTACTTGGTGTAGAACAGTTAGCAGATTCTTCTCCTCTATTTCTCAACTCTTCCTTTCTTTTAGTCAACTCTTCCAGTGCCTAATAAAAGGGTCTTTATATATTTTTAGTCCCAGTGGATAAAATACTCTGAAAATGCAAGCTACAGCAGCTTATAATGGAGGTTCAGTTCCTTAAACTTTGTTACTGAAGCATGGAAAGCAATCCATTTCATGAGGGTCTGAAACAAAAAGTCATTGTCCAGATAAACTAATGTCTCCTATTTTCAAAAACAGTCCCTTTCTTCCAAAGAATAGACAGGATATTCTTCTAGCTGAAAAGACTAACTTAGCCATAATGGGTCTCTGTTGCTTTCTAGCTCTTCGGTTTGAAATATTCACTCTGCGTGCCTTTTCTATTTTAACACCTGAAATCTGAAATGTCCAAAACAGTCCATGAACTAAGACATTTTCCCATAAATTCTTTGCAATCTCTATAATCCACCTTTTCTGGCACTGCAGTAACCTGAGGATTTCTCTTGGAGATCTGTCTCACACTTCAACCAGTTACATGCCGTTTTTTTCAACTGTTACATTGGATTAAATGCTGCCAGGTCGTCTGAATGCCTGATAAATATCTTCCACCTCCTGAGATCTTCCATTGTTTGAATCCATGTAGTCTAATAAAGATACACTTACTTTAAAGATCTCAGAGCACTAAGTTTCCAAGCAAGCTGAAGCACCTGCTTGAGCTGCCATCGCTGACCAGCTTTTCTCCTCAGGCAACACACTGGAATCAATGCCCTTGCATATTTTATTCAGCAGTCCTTCCTTTTACTTTTTTATTGACGTTTTGGTAATCATAAGCACTTATATCAAATTTCACTTCTGCTAGCTTTACTAGTATAAAAGTTGCCAACTTGGAGATCTTGTCTTTACCCCACTTATATCACTGCTGCCATATCTGGACTCATGGCTGTGTATACATGGCACGCATGTGTAGATTATTATTTAAAGTTTTCTTAGGTTGTGAAACAGACTCTACAAATACTGATGTGAGTAACGCACTTAAAGTTATATTTTTCAGGGACTAATTCTTAGTGTGGAAGTATCAGATAGTGGTCCACAGTATAAAAGGAATTAAAAAAAAGTCCTGAAGCAATGGCAATTTCAATATGTGACCTCTAATCTTAACTACCCATAATCCAGTGGTTTACAGGTCAGTTCAAAATAGGACAAAAATCTCGTGAAGAACGCTGGATGCATTGACATTCCTAGTACAGAAATGTATAAAACTTCTCTGGAATTTACTCCCTTGCCCAACCACTGAGGGGTCATAGATTAAATAGCAAAATATATGCCTTTCCTTCAGTCTGAAAACTTACAGACACAAAAAGAAAATCAGTCTAAACAAAAATACAGTGACTTGATATCAAGATGCTCATACAGTACAGCAAATTTCTACAGAAAAGTAGCTAGAAAGAGTAGTTAGGAATCAGTACAAGTGAGCCAAACTTCTGTTTTGACACTGATGATGGAAAGTTGCTCAGAAGAAACAGGAATTTCTACAAAACAGACATAACAATGGTGATGCTGCTGAATAAAAAGATGGTTAAAAAAGCCACCCCTTAAAGAGGTAGTTACAGGAGTATCTCAAGAGATTTATGAAGGTGTCACAAGAAACATTTCCAGAAGAAACTGTGTATGAACACACCATGCATCTGATTCAAGAATATACTGATAACATTATCTGGCAGGCACTTATCTGTAGCAGTTCCTGGTACATCCACATAAGAAATACAAACCACAGACTCTCCAAGTAAGGATGAAAGCCAGCAACATACTCAGATAGCATCAAGGACTGAGAAGTGCATTTAAGGAATATGCCAGTACTGGAACAATAAAATGCTTCAGCTTTGCATCTCAAATGAAAAAAAAAATGAAGGGCATCTGAAATGTCCTAGCATTTGAAGTTGTATAAACCATGGTTCTTGGTTTTATTATTGAAGCATTCATAGTATCATAATAGACTACTAGGCTAATAACCCTAAATGGGGCTTTTTACGGAAAGTTATGATACTCAATAATATTAGATTAGGTTTTGGTCCCAAAGAGTTTATCGGAGGGGGAGGGGAAGACTACATATCTATTAGCAATGAGTGGTCGAACATATACAAGCTTCACCTAATAATGACATAGGCGCCAGACCAGGGGTATAAAACAGAATATATATTTTACATCTATTTATACTCCTAGAAATCTATATCAGTATACAGAGTGAAATTTAAACTTTTGAAAAGGGGGGCATAATATATGTGGCACTCCAGTCTGTGACAGGAGTTAAGAAGGCACATCATTTGGTCTAGTACTCTACATCATTAGAGCAGTCTCATAGATGCATATGAAGTTCATATATGCAACTGCTATCCACTTCTCTGCTTAGGCCATCGTGAATAGCAGATGCACTACTGTGATGCCCTATCTTCCATCAGGATGGTGAAAAGGAAACTCACTATTCCAGGAGTCAGAAGAAAGATTTTTGTCATACCTCTCAACTGTCCAGATTTTTTTGCCTATATTTTTGGTCTATTCCTCATACAATTTGTAGTTTGCTGACAAATCAATGGGATGAACTGAGGACTGAAGTCACTAAATAATGACATACATTTGAGTTTCGGACTTCAAATCCTTCAGAAAATGTATGTCAACACAAACACTGTTTTCTAGCAACTTTCTAAGTTTATAAGAGCAAGATTTAAAATTTGTCCCTATTTTTGGGCCTTTGTTCCCCCATTTTGTCAGGCTTTGTCCAGATTTCCTGCATTAAGAGGTTGAGAGTTATGATCTGTGTAAAATCTGCTGACAGATGAATGTTCCCTGTGCTTGGCTCATATGTATATCCTCATTACTGAGCAGCATTATAAAGTGTGTATGAGACAATGATTAAATTTAATAAAAGGTTATGTCTTACCATAACTTGGCATACATGTTGTCTTCCTTCATTTCTCCTCACGACAGGATCTCAGATCTGACCTTCAGATCTGGCTCGGCCATATTATATAGACTTGGATCAGACTCTCAAGCTCCTCAGTCTTATCCAAAATGGACTACATCCACCCAAGTACCTCACATCGAGTTTGCGGATTCCATACATCCAACATTCACACAGCAATGGAACGGCAGAAAAGGCTCAGACATGGGACACAAAAGTCCCTTCATAATCCAGGTTCCTCTAGAAGAATCAAGGCAGGGGGATGGTTGGGTGGGAATGAAGGAAGACAACACAGAGCCAAGTTATGGTAAGACATAACCTTTTAATCTGATGTCTTCTTCATTCTTCCTTATGATAGGGTCAGAGTCCCCATATATGTAGATCCTGGGTGACTCTCATGAAAGGTTATGCCGGAGCACTATTGAACCAAAGGAGGCCCTGTTCCTGGACATGATATCCAACTTGTAGTGCGATACAAATGTGCGACTGTTGGACCATGTCGCTGCTGCACAAATGTCATCAATGGAGGTTCTAGAACAGAAGGCCATAGAAGTAGCTGTAGCTCTGCAGGAATGTGCCCTGGGAGGTCTAGGCAATTCCAATCCCTTGGATAAGTAAATGTACGACATGCAGTTAGATATCCATTTCACCAAGGGAATTTTAGATGCTGCTAGTCCAAGTCTATTAGATGAGAAACTGAAAAGCTGATCAGACTGTTTTTGGTCCTGTGCAGGTAAAAATGGAGTTGTCTACAAACATCTAGAAGTTGGAGAACATACCCCCTTTTGTTAGAAAAGTTAGGAAAGAGCACTGGTAATTGGATGGATTATTATTTTTATTCTCGGTAGCTACTTTGGACATAAAGGAAGGATTGGTGTGTAAGGACACTGTCTTTATCAAAAGTATGTAAGGAGGTTTGGAAGATGAGGCTTGCAGTTAAGAAATCCTCTTAGTGGAAGTTATAGCCACCAAGAGGGCTGTCCTTCCATGACAGAAACCTCATGTCGCAACTTGCTACTGGCTCGGAGGGTCCCTGGGTCAAAGCCTGCAACACAAGAGTGGAGTCCCAAGGGGGAGATGTGTCCTTAATTGGAGGCCTTAATAAGAAAACACCTTTCATAAAGGGTTTGCACAGTAAAGTGAACAAAGAATGAGACTGACTTGCAGTATGCAAGTTGGAAATAACAGATAACCGTAATTTTATAGTTGAGAAGCTAGCACCTTTGTTAAAAGATTGCTAAGAAATTAAACTGGTGTTGAGAAAGGATCGATGTTCCTGCTCATGGACCAAATAAAAAAATCTCTTCCACTTACTGGTGTAGACTTTTTTAGTGGAAGCCTTTTGCGAGGCTAGAAGAATTTTTCGGACTGGGAACTTAAACCTGGACTGTCTCACTAGGGTTGGAAGTGGAGAAACCAAGCAGTCAGTTTGAGGGCTCGAAGGTTCGGATGCTGCATCCCTGATGGATGAGAAAGGAAGTCCTGACTTGGCTCCAGATTCCAAGGAGGATATTTCAGATGAGATCATAGGAAGGGAAACCACACCTGATGAGGCCAGAAGGGGGGCAATGAGGATGACTGAGCACTTCAACCTGCTTGCCTTCTGAAGAAACTTTAGGATGAGCAGAAGAGGAGGGCAAGCATACAGGAGACCCGGGGGCCAAACTTGGACTAATGCATCCCTTGGGAACTCCCCCAGAGGAGGAATCAGAGCAAAGAACTTGCTGCATTTACTGTTGAGTGAAGAGGCAAACAGGTCGCAGCAAGTTTGACCTCAACAACTGAGGATCATGTTTGCCATGGACTGATTGAGGGACTACTTGTGCAGAACCAGAAGCGATATGTTCAGTCTGTCCGCCAGATCGTTGGTTTTCCCCAGGATATGCACTGTAACTACAGTGGTTTGAAGATATTGCCCATTCCCACACCCTCATGGCCTCCATGCACGAGGGGTAAGACAGGGTTCCTTCTTGTTTGTTGATGTACCAGACAGCAGACATTGTTGGTGTGTACTGCAATAATCCCCAAGGGGAGAATGTCCTGAAAAGCTTGCAACATTAGGAGGCCTGCTCTCATCTCTAGGACTCTGATATGAAACCTGGTTTTGTTAGAGGACTGCGTGCCTTTGACCATCTTCCCATTGTAATGCCTCCCCCACTCGAACTGGGAAACACCTGTGGTCATGGTGGCTATACAGGGGGCTGTTCAAGAAAGGTCTGCCAAGAATGACGTTGTCTGACTGTATCCACCAACTGAGATGATGACTGCATACGGGAGTCAACCTGATGTGAAGGCACAATGGCTGACAGAGGATGGACCACTGTGCCGCTAACATCCACTGGAGAACCTGCATGAAAAATCTGGCTAGAGGGACTAACAGAACGGCTGTTGCAAGGACCCTAGGGTCTGCAGGATCAATCGAGCTATGCGTGGGGGGGGGGGGGCGCTGTTGGGCTAACAATTCCTGTACCTGATTTCGCACAGTGATTGTTCAGTGTGACGGAAGAGAAGCTATCTGATCCCTTGTGTTGATCTGCATACCTATAAAATTTCAGGTTCTGTAGCAGTCAGGTTGGATTTGCTCATGTTTATGGTGATCCCCAGACAGTGTGATAATTGGATTAAGTAATCCCCGCCTTAAATTAGCTGATGCCTTGTGGGAGTGGTCAGGAGCAAATCATCTAAATATGAAAACACCTGGAATCCTCTGAGCCTCAAGTGAACCGCTACCACTGCCATGCATTTAGTGAACACCCAGGGGGCTGTGGTGAGCCCAAAGGCCAGTGCTCTGAATTGGTAATGATTGGCTCCCACCCGGAAGTACAGATATCTCCTTGAGCACCTGTCTATTTTTATGTGATAG
The DNA here is from genome assembly GCF_019279795.1 of Protopterus annectens. Classification (NCBI taxonomy): domain Eukaryota; kingdom Metazoa; phylum Chordata; order Ceratodontiformes; family Protopteridae; genus Protopterus; species Protopterus annectens. The sequence continues at coordinate 1,817,555,278 of NC_056728.1, read as the reverse complement.
CACGTATCCTTGAGATCTATTGAGCAAATCCAGTCATCCTTGTGCAACAGTGGAAGAATGGACTGAACTGTAACCATTCGGAACCTCAACTTCTTTACATATTCATTTAATTTGCTTAGATCCATGAAGGGTCTTAGATCTCCTGTCTTTTTTGGCACCAAAAAGAAGTGGGAGCAGGTTCCAAATCCTCTTTGGTTGGGACCTCTTGGATGACTCTCTTTAGCAACAGTTGTTGAATTTCCTGTAATGACTGTCCCCTTTCACTGGGTGGCATGTCAGGAAGGCTTTTGGAGTTGGGGGAAGAGAATAGAAAAGGTAAGCATAATATCCAGAGGCTATTACATTAGCACCCAATGGTTTTGAGTCAGCTGGGTTCAGGCATTTGGATGCAAAGCTAGTCAACCCCTGACTGCGTCCAAGGATGGACAGTCAGGCAGCGCTTGTAGGGCTTATTGGGAAAGGATTCCCTAAAGCTCTGGTTCTGCAGACCCTCCCTCTGCCTCTAGGGTGGTGTCTACCATCAAAGTCTCACCTTCTGCCTCTAGGGTTCCCTGCACAGGTCCTGGAAAGGCCCTTGGGACTTGTAAAACAACATTTTCTTACCTCCAGATTGGTTCCTCAAGAAGGATCTCTGGGGGGTAGAATGCCAACAGCAGAAAGGGTCTTGCCGTCCTTTTCACTGTGGGTAAGTACATCTCGAACTGATGGTCCAAAAAGGGAGGAGACATTGTAAGGGGCATTTATGAACGATGCCTTAAAGGGCTATGCAAAATCATGTAGCCTCATCCAGGCATGCCTCCTTACGGAAGGTCCTGAACTGGCTGTTCACGAGGTACCCTCCATGGTATGGGAAATTTGTTCATTAGCAATTCATTGATAAGGTTAAAGAGTGGTCAGTTTGGGAGAAACTTTCTTAAATACCTCCGCAGGCATGGACTCAGACAGGCTGACAGTTCCTTGATCAGATCTCCCTGCAGCAGAGTAAAATGAGCCAGGAAGTTCAATAACCTCAGCGCAAAAGTGGCCGAAGTGTAGACATGCTTCCCAATCCTGTTCAATGTTCTAGACTCCTCATTAGGCAGATGGACATTTTTCTGCCAGCTCTTTCTTAGTGGCTGTTGCCACCATGACTGCATCAGTTACAGGACCCTTTCTCCAATGTTTCCTATCTGCAGGCGGTACCATAAACTTATCGGGTCATTTGGGTATGGGCTCGATGGTGGCCGGTTTGCTTCCATGCCTGGTGGGACACAGTCAACTAAAGCATTCGCCGGGGGGGGTCATCTAATATGTAGATGGGCTCATCCCGAATGCTTCCAAGACAACTGACTCCTCAGAGGAAGGAGGTTTGCAGACCACCCACCTTTCTGCTTCAGGATCTCTAATATGTCCCCAAAGGAGATGTCTTTAAGTGGGAATCGGGAGGACCCTTCCCCCTCATTGAAGTCAGTGTCCTCGGTTAAAGACTCCAATGGTGAGTAAACATCCCTCCTTTTGCATGTCTTTTTCCAAGGAACTTTCTCAGCTGGGTACTCTGGAGAAGTGTCGGAAGAAGGGGATCCCTCCTGAGCAGGGAATTCTTGGAAGCTGCTCGGGAGAGGAAAACATGGTTGGACGAGTGGGAGCAAGGCCTGGATCTGACAAGGGTACTGGAGCAGACTGGGAAACGTATGCCGTTGGATCTCCAACTCTGGAGAAAACCCTTGACTATCTGAAAAGCCAAAGGACCAGGAGAAGCCCATTCTGTCTCGCCCGAAGAAAAAAAAAACAGAGGGAAAGCAGGCAGGACTCACTCCAGATCCACAGCTTCCAGAAGGGATCAGACCCAAACTGTCAAATGTAGAGGTGCCTAAGGGGAGGGAGGACTCCAAGAAGGATGCAGCCATCCCCAGTTCCCCAGACCTAGCACTGACACCATGACTCTGAGACTTGCGCTGCTCCAAAAAGGATGGAACAGGGCTAGTCAAGGGCATCCTCGGCATCAAGGAAGGAAGCTATCACTGCGCCAAGCCCGACATGCACGCTAGTCCTTAATCATATGATTCTGAAACAGAGGACTGGATTGAAGGAGGAGTCCTGATAGAATGGCTAGGGAAGTTCATGGATCCGACGGGACAGAGCTGAGACTACCCCCATCTGGATCTGGGCCTAAAGAAATCTCCTCATCATCCTATCCATATCCACCTTAGACCAACTTTAGAGGACCTAGATGAAGCCAACGAGGGGGGGGCCAGGAATGCTTTGACCTGGACGAGAGTGCAGGAGACCTCAAAGTCCTCAGATCTGGAGGCATGGAAATGAACATAGGAGCCGACAAAGGTGGAGAAGAGACTGTGATAATATCCCCTGGAGCCATAGCAGTTGTAGGATCCAACCGGGGAGATAATTTCTTCAGATCCAAAGATTTCTTAGGCTTCTTGGCTTTAAGAGCGTCCCTCGGGGAAACAAGGAGAGACCTCTTTTTAAACTCTTTAGCAGTAGCAGGAGAGGAAGAAGAAGCCACAAAAGAGGTCTGAGCCTCCGGAGCCCAGGAGGGAAGAAGGCCCCTAAATTCCTATGGTAAGTAACTGTTACAATCTGCTTTCAAGTAATCAGCACACAGGCAGTACACGCACTCATTGTGGGCATTCTGCTTGGAGATTTTATGTCCACAAGAAGTGCAGCGTTTAAAGCCAGGTAAAGGTTTGTCAGCCATAACCGAAAAAACAACTGTTAACTGAAAAAAGCTAAAGGTAGAAATACAGGTAAAATACAACACTTAAGATCAGCTCTGTATTTAAGTTAAATTTAAAATTAAACTTTTAGATTTAACCTAAAATTTAATTGTAAATGTAACTTACAGAAAACTAAGTTTTAAAACTAGAAACAACTAATAGAAACTCTTATTTTTTTTTCCCCAGGAAGAACACGCACACACACTCTGCAAAGGAAAAAAGGAGGGAGGACTTGCAGAATCCACTTAAGGGTAAATTAGCAAAAGAACTTTGAAAAACTCTAAGGCCTGAGAGCATGAGATCCGCGTCCAGTATGCTGAAGCGGCAAATGAGATCTGAGGTACTTGGGTGGATGTAATGTGTTATGGGTAACAGGGAGTAAGCTTGAGAGTTAGATCCATGTCTGTAGAATGTAGCAGAGCCTGATCTGAAGGTCAGATCAGAGACCCTATCATGAGAAAGAATGAAGACAACATCAGATTATTTAAGAAGTCACAATTGTTAACTCATGAAGAAATGTTAAGCAGCAAAGGAATTTGTGCAGTAACATTCCAAACAGAGCAAATAGAAGTAAGACACTATGTGCATGTAGGCGGTAACAGGCTTAAAATCTCAGCTGCTAGTGTTCTAAATATTCTGGTTTGTTAGAGAGTGTACATGGATCTTGTTAATGACATTCTATGGTCAAAGAAATGGAAGAATCCTTTCCCAACAAACAAACATGAGTTCATGGACCCAGGACAGACTATACCCTGGGTATGTAAAGTACAGACTGCAGTCACTAAATAATTCCTTGAGTTACAAATTCTCTGTGATTGCATACATAATTAAACTAAATGGATGCTTAAACTGCATTGTTTGTACTTTACAAGCAACTGGGATACAGGAGGTTGATTACAGCGAATACCCAAAGCACATTAAGGTATACCTTACTGTGAAACCCAACAGCACAATACATTACTGAAAAGGCTCAATTTGAGCTAGTCATAGAGGAATCATTCTATGACTTACAATTAACTATCCCCATTACAGGTGAATTTCCAGAAAATGTATTGCAAAACAAATTACTTCATTGTCAGTTGGTAAAATGTCTCCCATGATGATTACACTGTGTTATCTTACACTGTGGGAGGAATTGCTGGAACCTGTGTTCTGAGAGACTGCCTTACAGATTATCTGCAAATATACAGAGCTGACTATATATTTTTTTGGTCATACAGTTGGTTAATTGTTGGTTAGATCTCTGTTGAAACTGTTGTCTCACTGTTCTGAGAGACTGATCGGCAAATATACAGACCTGAGAATATTGTTTTAGTTTTAAAGTTTGTACTCTTAGTTGTTGCTTAGATCTCTGTTGAAACTGCTTCGTCTCACCCACCCTCCCTATTTTTGGTTTGTAGTTTAAATTTGGTGGCTTTTGCAGTTGCCCGCCCCACTGTAGATTTGATCTGGGACACTCCCCAAGTCCCATCTCTTTACCACATTCTACCTAATAAACTCTTTCTGCACTCGCTTTTAGTCCTTTTTAATTTAAAAAGTAAAAAACACTGGTGATACCTAGGTAAAATCACCAAGACTTTTATTTAAAGTACAAAATGCAAAACACAACTAAGCACTTTCACCCTTATAGGGCATCTTCAGAGTCAGTTTTCCACATTTAATCACAGTCATTAAATACACCTTTCAATTAACAATATAATCAAGAAGCAATTAGTTACAAAGTCCATCTTTCAAACCGTCACAGTTTAACCCTTACACTGTCATTGACTTAGTTTTGTATGCCCACCAACATCCAACCTTTCTCATAGAAAATTAATACTATAGCAAAACCCAAAATAAAGTAATAATATAAAAAGCAAGTTCTAATATGCCCTAAACCAAAAACATTGTATATATACAAAAAGTTAAATACATACAATGTGTAAAATTGAATATATTAAAGAATCAATGAATGTAACCCTTGTACAGTTACCCAAAGGAAATAAAAATAAAAAAAATGTTCTGTTAGTTCAACATATTAAATACAAGCAGCCTTGTGTTTCAATATGCATGCTAGAGATAGGGTATCGTTAATGCCAGGTGCACTGCTAGCATCCAATCGTACCTGCCAAAGGCATTCCCTGACCTCCAAGATGGTTTTGTAATCTCCCCCAAAATCCTTAGTGTATAATCTATCTATGACAAAAAATAAAAATTTCTTAAAGTTAATGCAGTCTTTTGTGTGGTTGTATAATGAATTAGTTGATTTCTTATTTTTGATATCCCTATTGTGTTCTAAAATTCTTTGCTTCAATTTTCTAGTAGTCATGCCTACGTAGAAAGCTGGGCAGGATAAGCAGGTAGCTACATAAATACAGTTTTTTATTCAGGCATGTCCAAGGGTCAGCTCCCAGTGTTCTCTTCTGTCTATCTGATGAATCTGGGCATCTTGAGGCAATGTAGAAATTGCCTCATGTACACAGACAACCCTCTCCTCCTATCACCCAACACTACAACCTGTGAGAGATGCACTTATCTAGCCAAACTGGAGGTAAAGCTCTCTCCAATCAAGACTGAACTTGACAGTCATGAGGAGAAGGTAAACATTTACACCACACCACACTCATCATAGTCTCACTAAATCTACACCACCCAAAATCCACACACAGTAACAAAAACATTTGCGGAGGCTCTCAATAATAATCTAACAAACAGAGACCTCCAAAGCAGAAATGCAAGCAACCTCCATCCCCCAACACAACCCAAATGACACATAGCCCACAGACTCAGTGTGCCACTCAACCACAGCCAATAAGGCAAAACATCGTACCCAACACACTAGTCATAGATGACTCTATAGTCAGGCACACTGATGTCCCACTCACCAAGCTAAACAAGGAGAAGGTTACTGTCAGCTGCCTGTCGGGTGCCAGGATCCGCCACATAACCCACCACTCAGGTCACTCCACAACAAGTACAAATATGACTCTGTCATTGTCCATGCTGGTGTGAATGACCTGAGACGTACCTCCCTGGACTACATGAAAAGAGACATGGAAGAGCTCTCCAATCTTGTAGCCCAGGCAAGTATGACCCTAGCCCCGAGTAGCATTCTGCCATCGCCCAGAATGATACCGCAGTACAAGGACAAAATGATTGACTTCAACAATTGGCTAAGCTTCTGGTGTCATTCTAAGGGGATCCAGTATCTGTCTGCTTGGGATAACATAGTCGACAGACCATGATGCTTTGCCACAGATGGCCTGCACCTTTTGCCCCTGGGATTCCAGACACTGGCTAAGGCTCTTGCTACCCCTATAGTGCCTTTTTTAGGCAGGGTTCAAATAACAAATTCACCACCATAACAGGAACAAGCAAGCAAAAACTGAAGGTAATGCTACTCAATGTTAGACGTCTAAATCTCAAAATGCACTCACTCAAGGCACTCCTTAAAATGGAGAACATTGATATCTGTGCAGTGACTGAGACCTGGTTCAAGGCTCCAGAGAGCACCCCTGCACTACCAGGCTATAACTCACACCACATTTTTCGGCCATGTAACCTGGACCGAAACACCAAAGGCGGAGGTGTGTCCATATTCATTAAGGATATCCACACCTCCAGGCTAGTTGCTCAGCATAATGCATCCGAGTTATCCAAGTGCAACTAACTCTGGGCAAAAATGCAATCCAAATTGTAGCTTGCTACAGATCCCCCACCATGCCCCAGGATTCCCACTCCTCTTTTCTTGATGTACTGGAAAATATTAGGGTCCAACCAAACACCCTAATAATGGGCGACTTCAACTACCCCATTAACTGGGAAAACTACTCGTGTACCAACTCCTTAGCTCAACACTTTCTGGAATTCATAAACTCCAATGCCCTAGATCAACTTATCCATACCCCCACCAGGGGTAACAATATCCTAGACCTAGTCATTTCCAACATGAGTGACCGGTGTTCCACACTTGAAGTCAACTCCTCGTTGGTCCGATCTGACCATAAGCTAATCACCCTTGATATCCACATCCCGCCCCCAGCCTCCATTAAGGAAACCACAGTAAAACATTTCTCCAAAACCAACTTCATGCTTCTTAAGACAGAAGTGGTGAACTTCACGACACCCATGCAGATGGAGAATACAGTTACAACTGCTGAATCCTACACAAATGCACTCTATAAGCACTTACATGAGTGCATGGATCGTGCTATCCCAAACAGAACAAAGACGCTATCCTCCAAAAAAAGGAAGCCAATCTGGTGGTCCTCTGCCATAAACAAACTGTACAACAGAAGGAAGAAACTGTTGCAAAAGAGTAAAATCCCATGAGTGGAGGAGCTCCCTGGTCAGCCTCAGTAAGAAGCTGAGATCCCTTATAAGATCCTCCAAAGCTAGCTACGAAAACAAAATCGCCACTAAATCCAAGGACAACCACAAAGCATTCTATAGCTATTTCAAGAATCTAGATAGCAACACCCAGATCTGCTCTGAGTTACCGCACAAAGGCAAGAAAATTACAGAGCCAACTGATATTGCCAACATCCTGGCAGATCGGTTCAGTGCTAACATTACCCCCCCCTCTCACCCCCTAAAGGGCCCATATCTATACAGGAAGAATGCAGAGTCCCTGTTATCACAACTATGCAGGTAAAACCTGCACTCTCTAAAGCAAAAACACAGCATCCATGGGACCAGACAACATCCCAGGCTGCGTTTTACACGAACTGGCTCCCCACTTAAGCACCATGTACAATAATAGCCTTGCATCAGTGCCCACTGAATGGAGCACAGCAGCAATTATCCCACTCCACAAAGGGACAGCCACCACTGATCCTAGAACTATCAACCTATTAGCCTGACGAACCTGGTCTGCAAGGCCATGGAACTCAAACAAAGACACTGGTAACCTCCAAACTCTGAATCCCACCCAGTTCGGATTTGTGAAAGGCAGATCATGCCTCCTGAACCAGATCGACTTCTTTGAGGCAGTCACCAAAGCCGTGGATGAGGGTAAGGTGGTTCACATAGCATATCTTGACCTCGGCAAGGCTTTCGACACCATCCCCCACTCTGGAATTATAGCTAAACTCACTAAACTAGGTATAAATCCCTACATCACACGATGGGTTGCCAACTGGCTCACTGACAGAACCCACACTGTAAAAGTTGCAGACTCCAAATCTGACCTCAAAGCAGTGACAAGTGGAGTACCACAGGGTTCCGTCCTGGGACCTCTCCTGTTCGGTATCTACTTCTCTGAAGTACAGGCTAACACAGAAGGCCTCTGGCTAACGAAGTTCACAGATGACTGCAAACTAGGAGCCATAGTCAAGTCCCCAAATGATGTGGACAACCTACAGAAGGGCCTCACTGAGACAGATGCCTGGTGTCAGATGCCATGGCCTCAAGCTCAATGCCAAAAAGTGCAGTGTCATCCCCTTTGGTAAAAACTCTGTACCCATGAACTACCACATAGGCAGCAATCTACTTAACACCAAATGCGTGATAACAGACCTTGGGACCCAGGTAGACAGTAGTCTCTCCTTTGATAGTCACATCGCCACAGTAGTCAGGAAGTCCTTCGACGTGGCACACCTCATCATAAAAAAGTTCTCATCCAGGAAAAAAAGAGGTCATTGTTCCCCTCTACTCGTCACTCATTAGACCCATTATAGAGTACAACGCCCCTTTTGGAATGTACCTCAAGACATCTGCAGCAGCTGGAAAGGCCACAGAAGTACCTCACAAAGAGGATTACTGGCCTCAAACAAATGCCCTACACTGACTGCCTCAAAATACTCCAGCTTTACTCCGTAGCATATCGCCTACTCCGAGGTGATCTCTGCCTAACATATAAAGCTATGTCAAACCCAGAGCTGTTGGACATGCTACACCTAAAGAAATCCCAATCCTTCCGAGCTACATGCTGCTCTAGGGACCTAAACCTTGTCACCACAATAAACAGGACATGCTGGAGGGACAGACTCCTGTCCCAGAGACTTCCTATACTCTGGAACAAGCTACCCATCTATGTCAAGCAAAGTTCGTCATTAGCAGTCTTCAAGAAAAATCTTGATGAGTGGATGGGGAATGGGAAATACACCCTGGGGATCACTTCTGTGTCTCTGCTGGAGAGTGGCACAGGAAAATAACTTTCTTGGGTGGCATAAGCTATGGTACCTTGCTGGCTAGGCTTACGTAGGCCCTTGGGCCGATAGCCTAGTACCTACCTATGAACAAGAAAAAAAGTGTGCACAGATGATTCTGAAAACTTTCTTGCAAGACTGAGGACAATGTAGAATTTAAAAACCTAACAGCTTGCCTTTCCCAAAGTTCCAACAATTAGGATGAAAGTACAGCTGTCCAAGTATACTTGCCCCAACAGCAGATGTTTTAAAAGATTACTGTTGCAGGACCCTAAGTTACTTGGGTTATATCCTGCCCTGGATACGACTACCAGCTTGCTTTCAAAGCATCAGGGCACCTTTCACATGCTCTAAGCTGGGGTTCGAGCAAATCTATATAAAAAGGCAGTCTGGGTGCCAAAAGCTTCAGAGCTTTCTTGCCTTAAGAAGAGAGAGGCCATTGCCTTGAAAGGAAAAATCCTAAGAAAAGAAATGCAACAGTAAAACATACATAACTGTATACAAGAGGGGTATACGCATCCATTTCCTGGCAAATCAAAAACAAAGCAAGGGGGATGTAGGTAGGGAATGGCTACTGCAACAGTGAATTTTTAAGCTTGTGCCGAAATCTGCTCCTTCCCTACAACAAAAAAAAAAAAATTCCACCTTCTCCAACAGAAAAGAAATTGCCAAAAAAAAAAACAGAGTAAACATCTGAAAAACACCTGAATAGTATATAATCAGGCAGTCATTAAGGGACTACAGTCACTCCAGAAACAATATAATACAACAACTGGAAGAGAGATAGAGGGAGGGAAATTGAGGACGGATGAAAACAGACAACATGGATCTATAGTTATAAGTACATAATGTTTGTATTGGATCTTGTCTCTTCTATACATTCCTCAATCAATGGGACAGAGGCTCCCGGCTACCATAAATCTTGCCAGGACTCAAGGAAGGACCAAAAGGATGTACCGGACGTAGACTGCAAGTTCAGTTTGTAATGGGATATAAAGGTATGAACATTAGACCAAATAGCTGATGCACAAATGTCATCAATTGATATTTTGGAGAAAAAAGCAGCTGAAGTAGCAAATGAACTAGTTGAATGAGACTTAGTAGACACAGCAATGGTAAAAGGCAAGCCTTTCTTGTAGACGTGAAATACATCCAGCTCGCAAACATGAAAGAGTTACTTTGGACACCCATCTAATTTCATAGAGAAAAAAACAAAAAAAGGTCAGTCTTTCTGATGTTCTTAGTGCAATGCAAATGGATGCATGTCCAGAAGATGTAGGATGTACTCTCCCCATTACTGGAAAAGTGGGGAAAGAAAATGGGAAGATTAACAAACAGGTTGAGTGATGATTTATAAACCACCCTAGGGAGACGAGATGGATTTGTCAAAGACACATTATCCCTGTGAAAGACCAAATAAGGGGCTTTACTAGAATGGGCATGAAGTTCCAAAACTCCTCATGCAAAAGTAACTACCACCAGAAATAACGTTTTTCAGCAAAGATATTTTAAATCAACTGTAGCTAAAGGTTCATAAGGAGGTCTTGCCAAAGGCCTGAAGAAGAATGGTAATATTGCATGGAAGGGAAACAGTCCTTGAGAGAGACCAGAGCAAGAGGCTGCCACATAAAAAAAAAAAAAGCATCATACAATTTCAGGTAAGAAATGCGAGAGTGGTTTTCTTCAATGTGAAAGCTGGAGTCTGATGGTAACTACAGCCACTGTATAAAGGCTGGCCAAAAAGTCTAAAATAACCAGGAGGAGAACTGAAAAGGGGTCTGTATTTCTACTTGTAAACCTTCCTGGTTGAGGGTTTCTGGAAGGAAGTCAAAATATGTATACCTTGAGAAGAATGGTCTATATTATAAGTTCAAAGTTTGAAAACTTCGAATCTCATATGATCGACAACATATCAGTAAAGTTTTCAAACATTGAATGTTTCAACGGAGCTCGCCATAGGGAATATTTCCCTTTACTTCAATGTAGTGCAATCTCTGAGATGGCATATTTAAGTAGCATTGTGAGGGTGTGGGGGGTGCAGGGGGGCTTGCCCCCCTGCATAGAGCATTCAGGTAGGTTTTTTTTATTTTTAGTTTATATTTTATGTTCAAATGTTTGAAAACTTCGCTCATATGAGATTTGAAGTTTTCAGACTTCAAACATATAATATAGACCCAAGAAGAAAGCCTGGACTGTTTGACCATCATTAGAACTGGAAAAACATGCAGTCAACTTGAAGGATTCGATGCTCAGGTAAGGCATCTTAGAAGGGTGAGACAGAATATCTGGAACAAGGTTCAGCAACCATGGCAGGTGAATTAGATGAAACCGCAGGAAGGGAAACCACATCTGTCGAGGCCTAAAGAGGACAATTAGGATTACTGTAGCCTTGTTCAACATTGCTTTCTGCATAAAGAAGGCAAGGGGGGGGGGGAGTGTGCACTAGGGCACCCTCAGGGACTCTCCCGCTTGGGAGAACAGAGCGAAAATGCCCACAGCCAGGAAGGCAAACAGACTATAATATGGTTGACCCCAGAGCCTGAAAATCTTTTCCACCACTACTGGGTTGAGGGATTACTCATGAAGTAGAAAAAGATTTCCTCAACTTGTCTACAAGAACAATGGACTTCCCCTGTATGTGCACCGTTATCAGAAAACTTAGGTCTCTCTAACTTTATGACCAAACAGAGTGGACCCATCATAAGGAGAATTAATAAAGGATATCTTGAAATGTTCTGTGAAGTCACAGATTCACATCCAGGCATGCTGAGTGACAGCTATTCTGGTGCCTGCCGCTTCTGATATACCATCAGTTTTATTTGAGATTAGGTGCATTGACATGTTGAACAGAAAATGAAGGGCAGCCAACAATATGTCAAGAGCTTTCTTCCCTTGTGTAGATAGGAACCCAGAGAGAGATTTGATTAGCTCCTTAGCCAAATCCCCCTGAAAATGTGTCACAAGTGCTACATAATTCAATGTCCTAACAGCAAAGGCTGCTGAATC
>NC_056728.1:1817457247-1817537930 GCF_019279795.1 Protopterus annectens | reverse complement strand
ATATATATATATATATATATATATATATATACATATATACACACACACACACACACACCTATATCTACATATACATACACACACACATATATATATATATATATATATATATATATATATATATATATATATATATATATATACACATACATACACACACACACACATACAGGATATAAAAAGTGTACACACCCCTGTTAAAATGCCATGTTTTTGTCCTTTAAGGTGACATACAACCTGTACAATTCAATTGAAAAACAAACAAATATGTTAGTGAGAAAACTATAAAAAAATAAAAACGTACAATAAGCTGGATGCATAAGCTTGCACACCCTTAAATTAATACTTTGTTGAAGCACATTTTGATTTATTTACAGCATGAGTACAAACCTACCATCAATTAAAGAGACTCTGATTAACCCCAAATAAAGCTCAGCTGTCCTAGTAGGATTTGCCAGACATTTACTCAGTTACCTACTACAGCAAAAGCCATGGTTCGCAGAGAGCTTACAAAGCATCAAAGGGATCTCATTGTTGAAAGGTATGAGTCAGGGGAAGGGTACAAAAGAATTTCCACAGTATTGGATATACCATGGAAGACGGTGAAGACAGTCATCAAAAAGTTGAGAAAATATGGGAAAACAGTGACGTTGCAAAGAACTGGACACCCCTCCAAAATTGATGAAAAGACAAGATGAAAACTGGTCAGGGAGGCTGCCAAGACACTTACAGCAACACTGCAGGAGCTGGAGGAATTTCTGGCAAGTACTGGTTTTGTACTACATGTGACAATCTCTCGTATTCTCCATATGTCCGGGAAATGGGGTAGGGCTGCAAGATGGAAGCCTTTTCTTACACAGAAAAACATCCAGGCCTGGCTAAAATTTGCAAAACAATACATCAAGTCTCCCAAAAGCATGTGGGAAAATGTGTTATTGTCTGATGAGACCAAAGTTGAACTTTTTGGCCACAATTCCAAAAGGTACATTTGGCACAAAAACAACATATCACCAAAAGAACACCATCCCCATGGTGAAGCATGGTGGTAGCCATAGAGTCACTGGGTATATATTACTTCACAAAAATGTGAGTTATGCAAAAACCTAATCACAAACCCCAATTCAGCAAAAATTGCTTCAGCGATTCGCTGGATTTACCAAGGGCAAAGTAGTAGTTGGCCAACTATACAACTTTTCCCTTTTCTTCACTGTAGTGCGATCTCGGAATTGGTATATACAGTCAGGGGGGGGGGGTGTTGGGGTACAGTCTCCCACATCAGGGGGTATGGGGACAAAGACCCCCACTTGGGTAGGCTCGATTTACTTAGATGCTGGTCTGTTGTGCTGCAGGGTAAGTATTTACTTGCCCTTGGTAAATGCAGTGAATCATGGAAGCGATTTTCGCTGGATAGGCGTAGAATAGTGCACGTGTGTGTATGTTGTACATTTAAGAAAGGTTTCAAGGACAGCACATGCATATAAACAGCAAGCACCCATTAGCTTCAGTGCTATTTTGAGAGTGCAGCCAGAAAGTGAGCATGTATGAGTGTAATAGCTAGTCCGTTTATAAGTTGCTCCAAGTTAAAGTTATTAAGCCTGAATCCTAATGCGTTTGTACATAATAAATCTGCTTGAACAGAATCCACAGAAGTTGGTCTGTTTTATCCTGACCAGACGAGCGACATGGTATCAAAAACAGGATTCTAGAGACTGCTTTTCAGAGCTATGAAGTGTAGAGATAACAGTGAAGGTATACGAAGAGAACTGAGCACAAAAGAGTGCCAGAAATAAACTAAAGGTAATGAAAACTTGCACAAATGATTTATTTTATTAAAAAGATAAAATGGAGCATTACACGTGCACAGAAAGCATTATTAAGCAAGTGAGAGGCACAAAAAGTGAATTAACTAAACAAAATGTTTAAAATGAAGTTATTTGCTAAAACAATCATCAAAAAGCACATAAGGTTTGGAATTATCTTAGATTTTCAAAATGGGCATGTTTAAAGTAAAACGAGCATGTTTAGAGAAAACAAGCACAGGAAAAGTAAAATGGGCATGAAAAAAGACCAAACGAATAAAAATGGGCAAAAAGGCACATTAAGCATAAATAAAGCAAGACTGCATGTTTTTTGGCAAGATACTGTGTTTTGGCATAAACTACCATTTTGCATTGATTGAAGCTATTAAGGGCATAATTAGAGTTATCTGAAGTAACTCAAAGTGTGTAAAAGTGCTTACAGTGTGCACTTATGACTGTACATTTATTCTGAAGAGTTTATTGTGTGCAAAGTGCAACTACTTAATAAAATGCAGTCCAAATACAGCCATTTTGAAAAGTTGCTTGTGCTGGGTGTGTATTCGCAGAGTGTCGCCATTACAGACTTACTTGCACTCTACAGAGTTACTTGGCAAAGTTCAGCCATTTTGGGAAAGCTTCAGTATGCTGTGTACTGTTTATTCGCAAAGTGCAATTACTTTGAAATGTTTTTTACTCTGAGCTTCTTCTGTCCTGTTTATTGGCACAGTGCAGTTATTTTGAAATGTTTCTTACACTGATACGAGACGATTTCTTAAAGTATAGTGATTTCAAGAGTATTCTTGTGCCCAGGGACTTGTTTTGCAAAGTTCAGTTACTCAGAGGCTTGTTGTGCTATTAGGCATAGTTACAAACACTGGCATACATTTCTGGCATATGTATTTGTGTGCATGTTAGTAGAATTACAACTGGATTTGGGTTGCATTGCGTTTTACTATAATTTGTTGGCATGGCAGACAGATTTCAAAAACCATCACCACTTGTATTTGATCAGAATGTTGCAGATAACTGGAGAATATTTGAGAAAGAGTACATTTTTATACAAGCAGCTTATTCTGAGAGATGCACGCACCGGGGCATTCATTTTGTTAAACTTAGCTGGGTCAGAGGCCACTGAAAGAGAGTGTTCATTTGTGTATGCACCAGGAGTAGATGAAGGATAACGGGAAACAGTCACATTGTTGTACAGGCTGAATTAAGGGAACACCCAGAGTGTCTGAAACGCAAATTCAGGGAAATGTGTAACCCCTCAGACAAATGTTACATTAGAGAGGCATTTGTTTTTACACAAAACTTTCACAGCATATATTACTGACCTGAGAAACAAAGCTAAAATGTGTAGGTTTGGTGACTTAAAAGATGAGCTGATAAAGGACAAGCTTGTGTGTACTATTAATAGTGAAAAAGATCTTACTTCGTGACAGTGATTTAACACCGAGCAAAGCTACTGAGATTGGTTAAATCCATGAAGTTAAAGAAAGGCACACAAGTATGCTTGCAAGTGATAACAGCATGGTTTCAGTAGGCTCCAGAGCAAATGTCGACAGCATGCAACACGTGGCTAGCAGAAGCAGCCTAAGTACATAGTAGCTGTAACCCCTGTGGGCGTGGCACATAAAACCTGTAGTTTTCCAGCAAGTTCCAAGACTAGTTCAGTGAAAAGGACATGCTCATTGCAGTTCAATGGTGAGTCTGCAAAACCCAAATCAAGCTTTATTGTTAACTGTCACAATTGTGGTGCTACTCATGAGTCTAAAAGAGAAAAGTGCTTAGCATTTGGTCAGCAATGCCACAAGTGTAAAAAAAATTAACCATTTTCAAAAGTTTTGTAAATCAAGCAAACCTCACACATTTATAAATAAAGGTCACTCAAAAAAGCAAGTTGATTATATAGAGAGCTACAACCCTACTTTTTATGTGGCTGGTGTATCAGTAATTGGTGAAAAGGTTGCTACAGTAAATTTACTGGCAAAGAATAAAGTGTTTTGCACTGTCCAGATCAATAGTAATTCCACCAAGCTCAAAGTAGACACTTGTTTGAAGTATAATGTTATGTCAGCAGATATATTTGCTAAGTTGAGAGCTGGTGAGCAACTTAATGTGGTCAGTTGTGCGAAACTTGTTGCTTATGGAGGTGAAGATATTCAAACCGAAGGCTCAGTAGTGCTTATATGTTATTTGGCTAGGAATTGCTACAGCTTACTATTCTATGTAGTCTGAAGACCTGTGCAGTCATTGTTAGGTCTCAGAGACGGTTTGAGAATGAATCTGCTTTCCTTTAACAAAGAAGGTCATCATATAAGCACATATAATAGTTCCAATTTTACTGAAGCTATTTTCTCAGAGTATGCTGATGTTTTCAATGACAAGTTAGGCAAACATCCAGTTGTGTATTCTATGAAGTTAGACCCAGAAATCAGTCCAGTGGTCAGGCCAGCAAGAAAAGTTCCGATAACGATAGTCAAAGCTTATTTGGATAAAATGGTGCAGCAAGGTATAAATTGTCCAATTACAGAACCTACTGAATGGGTGTCATCCATGGTGACAACCCACAAAAAAGGCTTAGCCAAAATCAGAATACGTATTGACCCAAGAGATTTGACCAAAGCATTAAAGAGATGGAATCATCCTATGCATACAGTCGAGGAAGTTGCAGCCCTAATACCAAATGCCACTGTTTTTTCTGTCTTGGATGCAAAAAGTTCATTTTGGCAAGTGATGCTCGATCGCAAATCTTCATTACTGACTACTTTCAGTACCCCATTTGGAATGGATTGTGTAAGTGAAGCCTTTCAGCATGCAATGGATCAATTTTTTTCAGGTTATCCTTGTGCCATAATAGACGATTTATTGGTTGGAGGCAATGGTAAAGTAGAGCATGACGGAAACCTTAGCAGAGTTCTAGACAGAGCACGTGAAGAGAACTTGAAGCTCAATCCTCTGAAGTGCAAATTCAGACTACCAGAAGTTACATATGTAGTAATTTATTTACTAGCACTGGCTTGCAACCAGACCCAACCAAGCAATCAGCCATTCTTGAGATCCCAGTGCCAGATAATGTTCAAAGCTCTACGTTTTCTTGGTATGGTCATCTATTTAAGTAAGTTTATACCAGACTTCAGTGAGATGACAGCACCTTTCAGAGAGCTGACATGCAAAAATGGTACATGGTCTTGGCTGGAACTGCATCAGAGACCATATGAAGACCTTCAGCAGAAAATTGACACCCCCACCTACATAAAGATACTATGATCTCAATAAACTAGTCACTCTTTCCTGTGATGCTCCAAAATTTGGTCTTAGTGCAGTTTTTCTTTAAGAAGGCAGACCAGTTGCCTATGCAATGAATTATGCTCAAATTGAGAAAAAACTTTTGGCAATAGTATTCGCATGTTCAAAGTTTCATGATTACATTTATGGTTGAGCTATTCAGATTGAAACTGATCATCAATCTCTAGTCACTATTTTAAAGAAGCCCATGTATTCATCTCCAGTGAGATTACAAAAAATGATGCTCAAAGTAAATGTTGTTGTGTCTTTCGGCTTTTCCCAGTTAGGGGTCGCCACAGCAGAACTCTGGTCCGCTAATGATTGGTAGTTGATTTTTACATACAGAGTTATCAGCCCTGACGCACAACCTTCAATGAAGGCACGCCCATTCACGCATGTCTCCACGCAGAAGACGCTCTAGCTGAGAATCGAACCGGACAGCATCTTACTGTGAGGCGACAATGCTACCGCAGCACCACCACCGCGGGTACGATGCTCAAAGCAAAAGTACAACTTCAAAATAGTCTATACAAAAGGCAAATTTCTTTATCTGGCTGATACTTTATCCAGCTCACCCAGAAATATAATGGAACAGCTTAATGCAGAGAATTTTACTTTGATGTCATGGAAGTGTGTAATTTTTTTTTACCATGAGACTTGGTGAGCTGAGAAATCGTACCAAGACTGATCCAATTTTGCAAAAGCTCAACCACTACATTAATGATGAATGGCTGTCAAAGCAATCTAGTGTACCACCTGAAGTGCAAACTTATTTTCCTTACAGAGATGAGATGTTGATAGAAGACATTATTTTCAAAGGTCCTAAAATTGTTGTTCCTGCTTCTTTACAATGTAAATATATCTAGATTTTGCATCATGGTTACTCAGGTTCTAAATCTACCAAAAGAACGGCGGGAGGACTAGTATTTTGGCCTTCTCTAGCAAAAGATACGGTTACCGTTGTTGCCTCACAGCAAGAGGTTCTCCTGTTCGATTCTCGGCTGGAGCTCCTTCTGTGTGGAGTCTGCATGTCTTTCACATGGTCGAGTGATGTTTAAACACAAACAGGTAGGTGCATGCGTGAATGGGTGTGCCTTCTTTGAAGGTTGGGTGTCGGGCTGGCAACTTGGCACTGTAAAAATCCGCTGCCAATCATTAGCGGACCAGAGTTCCACTGTGGTGACCCCTAACCGGGAAAAGCCGAAAGACAAACAACAACTAGCAAAAGATATTGATAAAGTACTTTCTTCTTGTTTAGTATGCAATAGCACTAAACTGCATTTGCAAAAAGAACCACTTCAGCTAAGTCAAGTTCCTAAGCTGCCTTGGTCAACAGTATCCACCGATATATTTGGGTGGAACAATCAGCATTACTTAGTGTTGGCAGACTCTTATTCTAACTGGTTTGAGATTTATTACCTAACCTAACGTCCACTGCTATCACCAAGTTGAAACCTCATTTCTCAGTCCATGGTAGTCCACACAAAGTTCTTTCTGACAGTGGTACCCAATTTACCAGTCAGTTGTTTCAGAAATTTGCAAGAATGTGACTTTGAACATGTTACTTGTAGTCCAGAATACCCACAGTCAAATTGTACTACATGTTCAGCTAGTCTGAGTGCAAAGCAAATTACTAGAAAGTCAAAACATGATAACTATGTCTTTTTGACTTTACGCAATATCAGAAACATACCCACTGATGATATAATTGGCTCACCTGCTCAGAGACTTCTATCTAGGCAAACCAGAACAACATTGCTTTATCAGTTCCAGTTTGTTGAGGCCTAAAGCAAACAGAACAATCAGAGCCCAACTATTTAGAAAGAGTTATTTCCAGAAGTCCAGCTACGACAAATAGAGCAGATTTCTTCGTCCACTGAAAGCAGAGACAGTGAGGATACAAACTACGAAAGGTTTCAACCGGATTGGTCAAATAACAGGTATATGTACCGAGCAGAGATCCTACTTCATAGAATCTGAGGGTGTGGAGTACTGGAGAAATCGCTGACATCCTCTTCCTGTACCAGAATCGATATTGCAGCACTGTTCCTGTGATACAGGCTCTAGATCTCAGAGCAATCCAGACAATGCTGCTGTTACAGAACGTGTCTTAACTTCTACTTCCATTCCTGATGTTGTTCCTGATGTCCCTAAAGTTGCACATTCAGCAGTGACGGTCCCAGTTGCTAGACCCAATTCTAATTTCTATGTCACATGATTAGGTCATATTTCCAGACCTAGTGTGAAATGCACAACCTGGACATAATTATCTGTTCTGTATAATTAATTGCATGTCAAAGAATTATTTGTATCAACTGCATGTCAATTAATGTCATCAATATTGCATGACTCACTTCTCAAAGAGGAAGGATGTAGTAGTGTGTGTGTGTGTGTGTGTGTGTGTGTGTGTGTGTGTGTGTGTGTGTGTGTGTGTGTGTGTGTTGTTCCTTTAAGAAGTATTTCAAGGACAGTGTGTTGTACCTTTAAGAAGCATTTCAAGGACAGTATGTGCATATAAACAACAATCATGTCAGTGTTATTTGAGAGTGTAGCCAGAGCGTGAGCAAGTAATAATTAGTTTATAAGTTTACACAAGTTGAATTTAAGTCTCAATCCTGATATGCTTGTACATCATAAAGATGCTTGAGAACTTTCAAGATGGCGGATAGACTGTAAACACCCTGTCTCTGCAGCTCCACACCATTCCTTTTAAAACTATAATCATAACTATTACTGGACAGACAAAATCATCTCCAAACGTGCTGCAAGCAAATCCAAAGCAATTCTAATGCTTAGGAAGAAAGCGTAAGGAAATCTGAGTGCAATTCTACTGCAAATGGACTTTCAAATAAAATCAAACTTCTCAAAGATCACTTCATCAGAGAAAGAAACGATTGCAAAAAGACAGAAAACATCGAAACAGTAAGACACTCCTAAATCAAACAATAAACCTAAGACTGAGACAGCATAAAATATAGAGGAACTGAAAACAGCCCTTCTTCCAATCCAGACTGCGATCCAAAACTTCTCAGACCAGCTATCAAGCTTTGGTACCACTCTCAACCATATTGCTTCAGTAGCAAACAAAATGAAGATAGAAAAACTACAGACGCAATTAAAGGCTAAGGATGCAGCTATTGAAGAAATAAATCAAAAGCTAATTGATCTCAAAGCACAGAGCAAAAGGAACAATGTACTTATAAGAGGAGTTCCTGAGATGTATGATCAGACAAAGCTACAAATTCTGTGCTCTCCTGGATGACAAAAATCTTGTTAAAGAAATAGTGATAGAACCCATAGAGCGCTCCGCAAATCTCAAAATACTGACAACCCTAGGCAAATTTATGCCAAGCTGCTGAATTATTACCATGTTAAGAAAATAATGGATGCAGCCAAATCCAAGACATCGAATCATGTGGAATGGCTATAAAATCACATTTGCACAAGATCTTCCACTTCAAATAAAACTTGAGACAAATGCTCTCTCCTTACTGTGTTTTCCTGATTCATAAAAACATCAAATTTCAAATGAAATACCCCAATACTTTGTGCTTCCAATATAAAGAAAATAAATATAGTATCAACTCACCTAGTGAAGCCAAAACAGCTTTTATAAGAGCCTTTAATTAACTGCCCCGTTAACCTAAATGTGCTGACTCATGGCATGCTCCAATACAGTCTCTTCAGCAACTTGCAATTCCTTTGGTTGTTAAGACACTTGTGAGTTGGATGCTACAAATATTGAAAGAAAAATTAGCAACCTTGACAAGGTAAAAATAAACAGCAGCAGATATCTAGGTGCCCGAGGTGCTTTAGTCCTGTTTTGAAATTCTAATGTCACTGAAAAGTACAGGGATTTCCCATCAAGAAGCTGCAGAAGGAAAAAGGGGAGGGCTGCACTGCAGAAGTTTATTTTCCCTTCAGGACTGAATTGGCAGCAACACCACCTTCCTTGTTTACTTCCTCCTTCCTCCAGACTCAACATTCATAAAGAAAGTGGTCACGGCTAAACCGGTTGATTGCAGTTCTGAATTAAATCAATCACAAAATAGTTCCTGTGTGGAATTAAACTGAACTATGGTAAGCTGAAAACCGAATTCTACCATTCTGACTGGCTGCTGATGACATGTGGTAAAACAAGAGTCTTTGTTTCTTCCTCCAGGTTCAGTACGTACTGCATTTTTATTTAGACCTACAGCTTACCATTGCAGTGCCTTGCTTGGTCATACTGCATAAACTAATCCTGACTTGCTTGTCACTATCGGAAAACCTATCAACCGTTTCTACAAATAACTGAAATGCTCTACCATAAGATTTAAATGAAGTCAGGCACAGTGTTAACTTTCATAGTATATCCCTCATATGACTGTACAGGCAATGTTTTCGAGACAAGCGCATCAAATATATATTATACTCATTTTTTTTTTTCTTGAACAGCTGTACACTAACAAAATCTTAGGCATTACTCAGCCAAATAGAGTAATCAATAACAGATAACCTAATATCTTCAGACTGTTTAGCCACTGATGCATTAAAATATGGAAAATAATGTTGGTTCCAGTATGGTTATACACAATTATACTGCTAGTCCGAAAGTCCTTAAAGGTCTTGATAACTTGAACGCTTCTTTGAGCATAAAACTTGTATGTGGCACTCATCCCCCTAAAATATATGCATTAGGCTGTTCTTTGATGTTTAATACTCCTGTTTCTTGTGAGCTGATTTTGATGTTGCACTATGTTTTACTATGCCAGATTATTAACAGTTATACTTGGAGTGATGATGTAGAAGTTTGTGCTGATAGTACTATCACGTCTTGTGATTTTGTGTACATTGTTTTATTATTCATACTTGAATCTTGATCTTCTTGTTATGGTTATAATATGTATGAAGATAATTTCTATTGTTAAATAATTACAGCAAGTTTTCAGTTTTCTCCCCTTAGGTCAGTTGTTTTTAGGGTTAGGCTTGGGGATGGTTTTGGAGATTGATGATGCTATGATGACAGATATAGATATGTCTCTACTACAGATTACTTACATACTTTCTAAAAAAAGAGTTAAAATCCAAATAGATTATGTTACCTACGTTTATTGTGAACAAATAATGTGGTCTATAGATTCTTGCAAGATCAGAGGCCTTCAGGAAACCAAGGAAAAAAGCTACTTATGCACTTAATCTTTAAGTCTGATGCTAATGTCATTTTTGTCCAAGAAACACATTTAATGAATGGTGACTGGGATAGTGACAGGAAGAAGAAGAAATGGATAAATTCAATAATGGCTTCGGGCAGTTGTACCAACTCAAAAGACGTGGCTATTATTATCAAAGCCTCTTTTAAAGAGCATATTTAGACTTTGGTCAGGATGAAGAGGGTAGGTGGTACTATTTTACCTGTCTGAAAGCCCATCTCACTAGACCCTTTTTATTTCTGAACCTGTATGGCCCCTGTACTAAACAAGATTTTATTATTGAATATATAGCCTCTTAAAAAGATTCCCAGAACATGAATATATACCGGAAGGAGACTGGAATTTTGCACAAGACCCTACAATACACAGAACAAATAATTAAAAACCTCAAGACCTTCAGCCTGTTTTAGCATTACAGGACCTCGTTACAGAATTTTCACCAACAGATCCCTACAAACTCAAAAATGACATTAATCCTAAGTTAATTACACATATTACTCACCTTGCTACAAATCATGGTCTAGAATAGACTTCTTTATAATTTCAAATTCCTTTCTAAAAGTAGAGTTTAATTATATTGCTGAACCTAGATTTCTCTCGATCATTCTAGAATACCCATCAAAATAAATTGATCAAAAATTAGCCAAGATAACTTTAAATGTTTTGTATGGTCCCCAAACCCCAACCTTTTGTCAAAACCAGACAGGAAATTGATAACTCTCTTGATGACTGAGAGAATAACTTTCTAGACATCAATATACCCTTTGATATAAGATAGGCGGCAATGAAAGTGAGGATAAGAGGCATTTTTAATTCACAAGCCTTCCTATTACAAAAAAATAATCAAGGATAAAGAGATTAAACCACATTCCAAAATTAAAGAAATTGAGCAAAAACTCCAACATAACTTTAACCTAGAACTGGAAAATAATCTGCTGAAATTACAAAAAGATTTATGTATGGTGCATAGTCAAAATTATTTTACAGAAATGAAACTTCTCACTAGATATGCAGACCTAACACAAAACCATCCAAATTATTAGCAAAACTAATAAAGGCACAGCAATCAGCTCCCAATATAACCAAAATAACATAACAAAACAACAAATACAAATCAGGAAATAATGGATATCTTTGTAGAAATTTATACAAAACTATATGGACCCCAGAAACAAACCTCACTGATCACTGTAAAAGTTTTCTTAATATAAAATTTTCAGCAATTGAAAATCATCAAGCTGACCTGCTAAAAGCACCCCTTTCAACTGAAGAAATTACAAATGTAATTAAGAAGCTAAAGTTAAATAAATCCCCTGGGCCTGATGGGTTCACCTCTAATTTTTACAAAATCTTTGCATCCAAACTCTCACCCATTCTCCTGAAATTATACAATTTTATTACTAAAAAGGGCTTCACTGACATCTAACCTTAATAACTCAAGACTATTTTAATTCCAAAACCCAATTCTGTTAATAAGAACCCCATGAACTACAGGCCAATTGCTGTTATAAATATAGATATAAAAATTCTGACTACAATTTTGGCCAACAGACTCAAAACAATACTATCCAGTATTATATCATTTGAACAATATATTTTCATGATGGGGAGGCAAACATGGGATAATACTCTGACTCTAGATGTAGCTATTTAGCTACTGAGGAAAGATGAACACCCCAGATATACCCTCACCTTGGACACAACTATAAAGCATTTGATAAAGTAAACTTAGATTTTCTATACTTAACACTGTCATATTACAACAGCCCTGAAAAATTCATTGAACTAAAACACTTTCCAAGTCTTCCACCACAACACTTTTCTTGAACAAGACACAGTCTAACCCAATAAAAATAATTAATGGTACTAGACAAGGCTGCCCCCCCCCCATCACTCTTTCTCTCTCTCTTCAACCTCTATATTAAACCCTTATTTTTATATATAAAACAAAGAACATTTCAACATATTCCAGAGATTCTGCATAATAACCTAACCTTACCAGCATACGCAGATGACACTAACATATACTTTCAGCTACCAAATATAGGACCTAAACAAAATCCTAAATGCTATTGAGAATTTTTCTGAAGTGCCAAATTATGAAATCAACATTTTGAAAATCCTTCAAATTCCCACTTAACCCCCTGGGTCATAATATAGCTCATTTCCACACACTTCTATTAAAACAAACTACTCACTTAAATACTTAGGGGTAAGCTCTGAGTATAATCATAAATCAAACATGTAAAATAACCTTCTAAAATAATGGACGGCTGTTAAGGTAGATCTGCAGAGATGAGAAAACATGAATTTCCCACTATTATCTAAAATTGTAATAGTTAAAATGAATATTCTTCTGAAACTTCTATACCAGCTCAATGCCACTAATATTACAATTTATAAATCGTTTTTCAAAAAAGTAAATAAGGACCTATCCAAATTTATTTGGCATTCGAAAACAACCAGAATTAGTTATACAAAATTAATACTACCAACCGATAAAGGAGGCATGGGGTTATCAGATTTTGAACTGTACTATAAAATAATATGTTCCAACAGAATTATCCAGATTGCTGAATATAACCCACTGAGCAATGACTGGTTCCCACTTTGGGTTAAATTATGGCACAGTCACATTAAGGAATACAGACGTATCCCCAAAACCCTTCCCTTCATGGACATTTTAAACTTAAATTTAAAATACATAACTTACTTAATCATACATTTTCATGTTCCAAGAACTTTTTGAATTTCTAAGCCTTTCACATATTCTAAAGCTATTACAACCAATTCATTTAAACCCTAAGTTAACAATAGGGACTAAGATGTTAAATCTAGCCCAATATCTATTAATCAAAAACGTCATCATCTGGGATGTCTACAAGTTTAAAAATAAAACCACCAACGAAATCAGGGAAAACAAACTTAAGCAAAACAAATGCATTATTATCATTAGACAAATCATGGAACTCATCGCAACTTTCAAAAACATACCCAAAGATGTGCAAACAGATGTTAATACTTCATTATTGATTCTAAGAGGTCTATTGTATAAAAAGAAAATGCTTTCTAGTGTGTACAAATTAATTACAATAATAAAATATCAAGCCTGTACCTTATTCTCTAAATATTGGAATGGAATAAACAAAAATTACCATGGAACAAGTTTCACATGCTATAGAAAATACTGTTAAATTATCTCCTTTTAGAAATCTACTAAATACACAATTAATGATCAATAACAATGCTTATTTTACACCAATTAGACTGAACAAATCTTCCCCTTTCTGCCTGGAGACGCACATAGACCTACTTCACATACTTTGGTATTGCAAATTTGCTCAAAATCTATGAGGTTCATTAAGAGTCAGGCTAGAAAAGATGGGATACGGGAAACCTACTATTTCATAGAAGCTTGCAATCCTTCACATTACCACAGACAGAATACCCAAGCAGAAATTGCACATTATCACTTTTCATGTTAATGAAACTTTATATCACTCAAACTGGTTAGACAGAGCCAAATTAGCATGGGAGGGATACAGAAACATGGCACCCAAATGCATCACCTCCCATAAAATTATAAGAAATAGTAAAAAACGTTCCTACTTCCAGATGTTTTGGGGTTTTCTCATTGACCACATTCTTAGGGAATAATACTCTTTGTAGACATTAGCTTATAATAATCACTACCCTTCTGTCCCCTGAATACGCAATTATAAAATAAGCAGGGTAAATTCCGCAGTTTTGTATTAACTGTATAGAACATATGAAACAGTAAAACTCCCTGCTATACAAGATTTCTCATCGTAGCAGTTGTAAATATTGTATATAGTTGTGGATTAACTAAAGGTCAAAAATCTTTATACCAAGTCATGCTACTACTTTTTTTTTAAATGCAAAGCCATCAACAGTATTTTTACTTATATGCCATTTCCTTGTTTACTGTAACCTTGCTGGTAAATTATCTATATGGTCTCACGCCCAATATGGATGTATTCTTTGTATGTACCCACTTCTGCATTGGACTGCTGTAAATTTGTTGGTGAATTATCTCTGAAATAAATAAACATAGATTTCGGAAGAAAAAAATAAAGCTGCTTGCCACAGAAGTTAGTCTGTTTTATCCTGACCAGACGAGCGACAATAGAGGTAGATGATTAGGTCTTCACTGAAATCACATTTCAGCAAACAAAAGTCACTAAATAGATGAGAGTACTCTAAAAGGTTAAAATATTCTCTAAAGGACCAGCTACAATGAAAAGTGTAAATATATTTAATAACAGAAGAACATGAAAATGCAGACTATCTATTTACAATAAACACCAGTGTTTCAATCACGGAAAATATTAAAATAACACAGATGAAAAAATTCACACAGATACAGAAAAAACAGTACTTGACTAATCACATTATATTTTCCTGACTGATCTCATTTACTATTCCCGGATTACTTACTAAAGCAAGGCAAGATGAAGTGGGTGAGAGATCCTCCTTTATCCGGTTACAAAAACAGACTGCCCCGAGACTTATTTCTCATCTAGTATTAAAACATCATTTCAGTCAGGATTACAGAATGACATCACATACATCTTGTCTTCTGACTTCTGGTTCCCATAATACCCCCATTACTAGAAAATGACCCAGAATCTGACACATATGTGTTACCATACACACAGACAGAGCTTGGCTAAAATGTGTTATAGCATCTAGAAGCCATAAAACCATTTTAACACCTCCACCTTTCCAGGGTAGCAATTAATTCCCTACTAAGGATAATATAACAAGGATTCCTAGCCCTTGTTTTTGCAGACATTTCATCTCTAGCTGCAATCTGAATTGTAAGATACAATCTTTACAGCCTACTAAGTAATTTCAAACTATTTTTCAAAATGATCTGGACTGAGATTAAACTTATCTTCCAGTACCCTTTGTTACACTATATTAATTTCCACAATTCCAATACAGTCTGATGGGTGGCCATGGTGGTGCAGCGGTTAGTGTTGCCACCTCACAGCAAGAGGCTCTCCAGTTCGATCCTCGGCTGGGGTGCTTATGTGCGGAGTCTGCATGTCCTCCCTGTGGTCGCGTGGGTTTCCTCCCACATCCCGAAGACATGCTGTAGGTGGATTGGACACTCTAAATTGGCCCTCAAAGTGAGTGCGTGCATGTGTGTGCCTTCTGTGGAAGGTTGGGCTGTCAACTCGACACCGTAAAACTCCACTGCCAATCATGAGCAGACAGGTAATCCGCTGTGGCGAACCCTAACCAGGAAAAGCCGAAAGAAGACAATACAGTCTGATATACATGTAGTTTACTTTTCTGTCCAGCAGGACACACTGTTGGTACATTTTTAACACAAGGAGCTTTACAAATACATTTTTCAACACAAGCAAATATACAAATCAGTTTGATATAAAAATGACATACAATTCTTTACAAAATTCCAGCTTACTAGGCTGGCATATGTTGCACATCCTCTGTCCTACTTCTCCTTCCATAGCTGGCAATACCTCATATCGTCACAATACACATTTATTTTTTTTTTTATTCAAACAAACTTTACTGAACTTTCATGATCATCACAAAATCACAGCGAAGTTTTACACTACAAACAAAAAGAGAAAAAAAAAAGATGGAGGACATTTATAAAACATTTTAGTGCAATGACTCATTTCTTTGATGCTGGAATCCCAGGCAAACACAGCCTGATGTTCATTTTTCAGAGTCAAGGTATAGGATTATGGGTAAAGCATCTGCACTGGGCCATACAATTTTTTTTCAAGTTAACAGAAAGCTGAAGAATCAACAGGTGCCCTTATTTCAATGGTCCAAGACAAATTTAGACCAGAATGTGTCAAAGGCTGAGGATGCAAAATGTTCATGGGATTATTACACACTGACTTTCACCTTTGGGGGGAAGAAAACAACTAAAATTTTAAATTGTCTGTAGACTTTATTATCCTCTTACACAATAAGACTCATGTTGAAAGCTGAAGAAATATGACTGGACAAAAGCATAACTTCTGAACAGCATCCATAAGAGGAAACCCATATTAGAAAGCCGCCTAACAAATGTTGGGGTCAAACTATTCCTCATTAAAGTGCAGTGGTTCAGAAACAAGGTAAACTAATTTGAGGCATGACACTAGACAATGCATTTCACTCCTAAAATTATCAAAATGAAAGCCATTCAAGTGTACTGGCTCTTCAAAACTGCTCAGACAGCTGCAAGCCTCCCAACAGTCTATAACAACGTTAGGGAGTTTATCCAGAATTAATCAGAGGTGTCATATCCACTCACCAAGATTCTGAAAAGGCACAACCCAGCACAAAAGGAAAAGCAATGAAAACCAAAGTAACCTTAAAAGGGCTGCAAAAATCTTGGCCCGCACATAGCCTATTCTTGATAGGGGAAGGATATCACTGAGAAACAGTATTCTTAGTGATGTCTTGCATCAGAAGCAAGATCCTTATTGCTGCAATTTAGATTATGCTAATAAAACACTGAGTAGGGTAGAGAAAATGTTCTCCGATGTAAAAGTGTTCTACTATATGGGCAGTAAAGGTTCAAAAAGTAGATTTCTGGTAAAATATTTGTAGAAGAAACACTTCAGCTTACAGTCTTTCTGAAAAGTCAGAAGCTCAGGAAAGGTAATGTCAATTTTAAGCAAAATGGGGCCTGGATCTTAGCACTTCAAGAGCAACCCTTGAAAAAAATGTAACTGATTCATACCAATCTAAAAATGTATGACTGTGCCAAGTCTAAGGATTCTGGGTAAACATATCAACATGGCCCTGCATTTGACCTTGCCAGTTGCAGCAAAACAGACACCACTACTAGGACTTATTTTATTTGTTGACTGGTGTACAGTGTTGCTCCCACTGGGCTATTTTTAGGCTCAGCCTGGGGATACAATGAAGATAATATAAAAAGAAGCGTCATTTAATAAAAATTAGTTCACAGCCATATAGGTGATACAAGTTTGATAAGGAAGGTCAGTAAGAAAACGATTTAAATGAGCTTAACGTGACTGTACAATGAAAACATGTGCAAGAATCATCCAGCAGCTTATTTTAATAGTTATTCTTTTAACCTGGCTAAAACTATGAGGTGCGGCTTGGGAGTAATCCAGCATGAAAACAAACCATGACCTTCTACAGAGTAAAAATCTGCACCCAAAACTAAACAATACACAATTAGCAGCCGCACATGTACAGTGTACAAATATTTGTCCAGCTCAATTTACAGGATACTGTGATCTTTAAGCACTCTGATTATGTTATGTTTGGTAAATATAATACTCAACAACTGTAAGTGTTATGCATGCAGAACTAATTCTGCTACTGACCAGTTATCATAAGATCATGTTTTCAGAGTTTACTGGGAAAATGTAAACAATCATTTAAAAATGTAAAGAAAAAAGAAAACTGGGACTGAATTAACTAAAGTTTTTCACTAAAAAGGCGTCTTAAATTTTTAGTCCAGTCCAAACAAATGAAGTTACTTGAACAGAAACTCGAATGCAATAAGACTTGTACAGTGACAAACCTGATTACAACTTTGTAAAAATGCATCAGGAAGATGAGATGGCAGAAATATTGGTTTTTTTTGTGTCTTTCGGCTTTTCCCAGTTAGGGGTCACCACAGCGGAACTCCGGTCCGCTAATGATTGGGAGTAGATTTTTACGTGCAGAGTTGCTGGCCCTGACGCACAATCTTCAACGAAGGTACGCCCATTCGTGCATGTCTCCACACAGAAGACATTTTTATGTGCAGAGTTGCCGGTCCTGATGCAAAACCTTCATCGAAGGTACGCCCATTCACGCATGTCTCCACACAGAAGATGCTCTAGCTGAGAATCGAACAGGACAACATCTTACTGTGAGGCGACAACACTACCGCAGCACCACCACCGCAGTAAGGATGGCAGAAATATTGGTAATCAAGTGAAATATCAGTATCTGCTACCAGGAGCTCCAAAACACAGAATACTGAAGTGTTGAAAAATGAACTTGCATATCACCAAGTCTGAGATTGCCTTTTCTTGGAATATTGCCTTTTCTTGGAATATTTCCTTTTCTCCAAGGTATGGTGATCTCGGAGTTGGTATACATCAGTTTGAGGGGGGGGGGCTTGCCTCTCACATCAGGGCTGCAGGGGTGCTTGCCCCCTCCAAAAAAAATTGTAGTAGTTTAAAAGAAGAACAATCACAGAGATTCACTTTTTCCCCTGAGTCTTCAGTATTTTTTTTTGGGGGGGGTTGGCACTTGGCATTTCAACAGGGAGCCGAAAATCTTATTTTATTAAGTATCCCAAGAAAAGCAGCAAGCATAAAACATCATCCACAAAACATATAGTTATGTAAGTAAACCAACCACAACAGTAGATGATTGAATGGTTACTGCTGCAGTACACTAGGTTATATGGGTTATAGACTCCTAAGGATGTAACAGTTGGTTAGCTTCCAAAGTTTAAGGGCACTTTCCAAGCACCCAGACCATTAGTCATGTTGAGCAGAGCTGCAGAAAAGTACAGTTGTGTACACTTACCATAAATGTAGATGTTGAGTGTATTCACTGTTGCAGTCATTACATTTGGGTAATCTGCTGGCAGGTTGCCCTCAGTCGGCCTGAATATCAACGTCTTGGGTCCTGCATCAGTTGCGGTCTCCTCTTCCAAGACGTCAGGTCGTCAGGGGTATAAAACATGCAGCCGGAGCAATTTTCTTCAGATTTTCATGTCCCAGATGTCAGGTGCCCCCCAAATGGGGAGCAAATTATACACAAATGCAATTGTAACAAACTTTACAGTCATCTAAAAACAAATAAACCACAAAGGCTGTAGAATATAGTGAAGGAAAGAGAAGTTCTAGAAAAAAGGGGGATGGTGGGTGGGTAACCTGGACTGCAACAGTGAATACACTCGAACATCTACATTTATGGTAAGTGTACACAATTGTACTATGTTCTTCATGTTTCACTGTTGCAGTCATTACATTTGGATAGAATCCCAAAGCTATGGATGGGAGGCTGGAACTAAATAGCATTAGGAGTGGCTATAAGTACCTGCAGACCTGCAGTGGCAAAGCCTGCCCTGGACTTGGAGAAGAGAGGCAAATAACGCTTTGTAAAAGTATGAACAGAGCTCCAAGTAGCAGCTTCTAGAATGTCTTTGGTTGGCACCCCTCTGAGAAAAACTGCTGAGGTAGATGCAACCCTGGTGGAATGTGACCCGATTCCCTTGGGCACCGGTTTATCATGATGCAAGTAGCAGAAACGAATGCAGTGGCTTATCCACTT
This sequence comes from Protopterus annectens, assembly GCF_019279795.1. Lineage (NCBI taxonomy): Eukaryota > Metazoa > Chordata > Ceratodontiformes > Protopteridae > Protopterus > Protopterus annectens. Next base: position 1,817,518,348 of record NC_056728.1, on the reverse strand, counting down.
TGAAATAGTCTGCTAGGAAATAGCCTTCCCCTCTGATCCTGCAGCGAATGCCACCAGTAGCTGCTCAGTCTTTCTTTTCCTGTTTAAGTAAAACCTTAGTTGTCTGTGTACGTCCAAGGAATGTAGAATCCGCTCCCCCTTGTTCTGCAGATTTGGGTAAAAAGTTGGCAGGTGAATAGTTTTGTTAATAGCCACACTGGATACCACCTTAGGCATAAAGGAAGGATTAGTTCTGCGGGACACCCTGTCCAGGTAAAATGTAATAAAAGGCTCTACACCCATGAGGGCCTGTAGTTCTGAAACCCTTCTTGCTGAAGTGATTGCCAGAAGGAAAGCAGTTTTCCAAGATAAAAACTTTATATCTGCAGTAGCAGCTGGTTCAAATGGAGGCAGGGTGAGCTTTTCCAACACAAAATTGAGGTCCCATGCAGGAGTTTGTGATCTTCTGGGAGGCCTTAAATTTTTGGCCCCTCTAAGATACTGTTTTAGCAGAGGATGAGAAAAGACTGGAGGAATGTTTGGCTTTGCTATGTTTGTTCCTTGTGCTTAGTTCCAAGCACAGAATCTCTTCCATTTGTCAGCATAAGATTTTCTAGTACTAGGCCTTGTGGCTTCCAAAATGACATCCATCACAGCTTTACTGAGAGGTGTGTTTTGTATGACTACATTATCCGCCATGCTGCCAGGTTTAGAGTCCTGAGTTGGCTGTGCAGGATCCGATTGTTTTGCTGGGACAGTAGAGGAGGTATTTGAGGTAAGGTCCAAGCTGGGCATTGAAACAAGTTCTTTAGTATTGGATACCAGTACTGGCGGAGCCAGTCTGGGGCAATCAGTATCATCTTTGGCTTCTCCTGTCTGACCTTTAGGAGTACCTTGGGGAGGAGAGACGGCATATACTGATAGGGCATCCACTTTCCATGCTCGTTTGTGATAAATCCTTGTGCAGAATCTTTTTAGTTGGTAGTTGTGAGGGGAGGCAAATAGATCTATGTCCGGGCATCCCCATTTCCTTGTTAGCATGCTGAAGACTTGTGGATCCAGCTGCCACTCGTGGGGATCCATGAGGTTTCTGCTTAGTTCGTCTGCCAGAGTATTTTTCCTTCCTGGCAGGAATTGTGCCTGCAGATGTACTTGGTAAGTCAATGCTCTGTCCCACAAAGTCATGTCTAGTCTGCAAAGGGGGTAAGAATGTGTGCCCCCCTGCTTGTTTATATACCACATGACCGTGGTGTTGTCTGTCTATCAGTAGTTGTCCTGGATGAAGTAGGTCCTTGAAGGCTGTCAGGGCATTTTGAACAGCTAACATCTCTTTTTGATTGATATGCAGATGCATTTGGGTTGAGGTCCCAAAAGCCTGCAGAATTTTTTTTCTTGCAGATAACTGGGCCTTTGTGGCCAACATTTTGAAATAGGTAGTTGCCTTTGTCTGCCGTGAGATAAGCCATCTGGGCAGTTGTATTTAAGCTTGCACCCAGGAATATTATCTCTTTAGAGGGTACTAGTTTTGATTTCTTTTTGTTGACTGTGTACCCTAGGCATGTTAGAAGTCTTTTCACAAATGCCAGATGCTGTAGAAGAATGTCCTTGTTCTCTGCTTGAATTAGACAGTCACCCAAGTAAGGATATATTTGTATTCCTCTGCCTGCAGAATGCAATTACAGGTGCCAGGCACTTTGTAAAGACCCTGGGCACAGTAGATAAGCCAAAGGGTAGTGCAGAGAATTGGTAATGCATTGAGCCAGCCTTGAATCTGAGGTATCTTCTGCATATTTGTCTGATTGGGACATGCAGGTATGCCTCTTTTAGGTCTAAAGTCACAAGTCAAGCGTTCTTGCCCAGCATGGGCAGAAGCTGCTGCAAAGTCAACATCTTGAATTTTAGTATATCCAGGAATGTGTTCAGAATAGATAGGTCCAGTACTGGCCTCCAGACCTTGTCCTTTCTGGGTACCAAGAACAGTCTTGAGTAAAATCCTTGTCCCTGCTCTTGCTCCGGTACTTGTTGAATGGCCCCTATGTTCATGAGGGAAGAGACTTGTTTTTGTGCCTCTGCCCATTGATTTTTGGCAGCTCTGGCCAGCCGTTTGCCTTTGGCAGGGTATGGAAATGGAACTTGTAGCCTTGTGACACGGTATTTAGAACCCACTTGTCCTGGGTTATAATGTGCCAATTTTGAGAAAAAAGTGCTAATTTTCGCCCTAAGGGTGCTGCCAGGAGATAAGTGCTTGGTGCAGGCAGGGGGAAGTCATTGGGAGTGTTTCCTGTATGGTTGCGATTTGTCTTCTCCAACTTTGGAGGTGGAAGCACCCCATTGCTTTGACCTGTATGAACCTTGCGTCTGGATCTGCCCCTTTGAGGTCTGTCTGACACAGGAAAGGACCAATTCTTTGTTGGCCAGTGTCTATTAAACCTAAGTGGCTGTACTTGTAAAAAATCTTTGACCGTTTGCATAGATTTAGCTTTGTCCTCCTTTTTCTTTAACACCTCTTCTGCCTTAACACCAAACAAAGCATCATGCTGCAAAGGTGCATCTAATTTAACTTTGACATGATCAGGCAGATTTTGTTCCTTTAATCAAGCATGCCTCCTAATTACAGAGCCTGTAACTGCAGCCCTGCAGGAGGCCTCCAAAGAATCAAAACCACATTGCAAAGTATGCTTTCCAACTTGTTCATCTGCATGCAATAAATCCTGCATTTCCTTGTTTTCTGCACATTCAGAGTTTAACAACATTTTCTGTTTAAGCAATGCCATGACATGATGCTGATATTTGAGCATATGAAAGTGACAGTTTAAGGCCCTTATAGCCAAGGTAGCCGATGTGTAAACCTTTTTTCCCCATCTATCCAGTGCCCTAGAATATCTGTCAGAGGGGGTAGGATTTTTTGCAGTGGAAGCCTTAACTCCTTTGGGACCCTGAGACATAGTTTCTGGGTCTGCAGCAGGGTTTTTAAAAAGAAATTTATGAGAGTCAGGAACCCTGTAATATCTGTCAGGCTTAACAGGAGCTGGAGGGAAGGAGTCAGGGGTAAGACTAGACTCAGAAAATGCATTATCTACAATGTCTAACACAGGTGGAATGGCTAGTAGCCTGTGTTGAGGTAGTAAAAGGAAATCCCTGAGCCTCTTTTTAGATTCTGAAAAATCTTGGCTCTCCCAGTGGAGATGCTCCCTCATGGTATGCAAAGTTTCCACAAAAGAATAATCCTCTGGAGGAGAAGCTGAAGGTATGGATTCTTCAGCATCAGAATCCTCATGGGGGGAAGAGAATATTCCTGATCAGAAGAGGAATCAGAAGAAATGGAAACCTTATCTGAAGATTCATAGTCAGTCTCTTGCCTAGGCCTCTTATCAGGAGGGGGATGGGAACCCCTGATCAAGGTAATAAAGTCTTTGGCCATTTTGAGCATCTGTTTTTTGGGCATAGAGGCCCGACCACGTGGCTCTTGAGTTTGTTTCTTTGCTTTAGAAGGTGCTTTAGTCTTTGCCTTTGAAGCTGAAGTCGGTTTAATATAAAGATGTTTAGGTCTGAATACACCCTCAGAAGCCGGTGCCTGCTCAGTGGCTCTGGACCCATCTGAAGGAATAGTATCAGAGGCTCCAATACCTTGAGTTTCCAGCGGCATGGCCGACTCCACATGGGAGTCGGAAGCGGCCTGCGACTCTAAAGTAGCGGGCGTCAGGGGCTGCGAAAGCGCCTCACTGAGAACCGGCGACTGGCTTAGGAGAAGCTTCGTCATCAGTTTTGGGCCTCGGTTGTCTATCTCTCTCGTTTTCTTTGCGTTTTTTGTGAACTCCGGTAGTCGGATGGCTATCCGACGACATTTCTGGACAATTAAACCGGCATCCAAAATAGTTTAAAGCAAAATCATACATACACTTAATAGTGCATTGGTTAAATCTAGCACAAACCAGAAACGTTGTGATCAGAGCCTAGGCAAGGAATACAGTAAGAATGAAAATCCTTTTGAGGTATTTGCTTTCCACAAGAAATACAATTATTTACTTTTTCTGACATCGGTCTGGAGCAAGAAAAAAAGTTTTCCCAATGGGGTACTTAGCTTTACTGAAGACTTCGGATCTGAAACTCAAACACGAAAATCTCAGGAGTCGGGCGACCGGCACATGCGAACTGCTTCTGCTACGGGCACCACGCGACAAGAAAGACTGGAGAAAATGGCGTCGGCTGCTTCTTTTATACCCCTGATGTCAGGGAAGAGGTGAAAGCGGCAAACGCAGGACCCAAGACTTTGGAATTTAGGCCGGCTGAGGGCAACCTGCCAGCAGGATAACCCAAATGTAATGACTGCAACAGTGAAACACGAAGAACATCTCATATTACCTCTTCTGGATATCAGACATCTGAGAAGAATCCCACTGAAAATATTCCATCATTCTGGCTACTGTGTCCCCAAAAGACAACTCCTCCAAAGGAGACTCAGGGCTAATGGACTCCTATTCATTAGAGCCATAAGTCAAAGGAGAAGAGTAAGACAAGGACCCTTCATCAGACTCAGAATCCTCATCCACGGAATCAGGTTCTCATGGCCTTTTAGAAGGAGTTGAAGTCGAAAACGGGGAGTAGAGACAGCAACCGGTGGGGAGGTTTCATTGTCATTAAAGCATTAAACAGGCCCCGAGTAAACTCCTGCCATTCCCTTTGAGGGTCCTTAGAATATACAGAAGAATGTTTAGTCTTCTTTTTTTTTTCTTAGTTGGAACATCATCCTTAAACACAGGAGGTTCTGAACCCTGATGGAATTCAGTAAAAGTCTCAGGAACCTCTTCCCTGACCAGAATCTGCAGAATCCCTCTATGGGCCTCTGAGATAATCAACTGCCGTTCTCAAGTCTCAGAGGACAGGCGAGAGAAAGAATCCATGCCGGCCTCTAACAGGGACGCGGCAGAGGAATCTGAAGTTGACACTAAACGGCCTAGTGAACTATCACCCACTTCTAGAGAGATGTCTTGCAGAGGATGGACAGCCAAAGAATCTGGGGGAGATTTCTTGGCCTTATTCTTGTTTAACAGAAGTACCTCTGGGGTAACAGATTCCACCATGTTACCCTATGCTAACTGTTTAAGCCTCTGGTTCTTGAGACAGATGGCCAGGGAAGACAAATGGCTTTTAAGAGTCTTTAGCACAGTTGCCTTAAATACTACAGGAGGTATGGTAATGGGAAACACCCAAACAAAAAAAAGACACTGTTCGTGACTATCCTTATGGGGAACCTGCCTCCCATACTGACAATTTCCCTTCTTGGATGACATGAACTCCAGGTAATCAAAGGAAAACAAGACCCAAAGTAAAAAAAAAAAAAAAGACCCCATCAGGGCACTTATCTGATGGCTAGATATTCACTACAGTAAAGGGTGTTCAGACTGGTGGCAAATAGGTTCTGGGTAACTGTGTCTGTACATCACCTTTATGTCCCATGTCCTGTATGGGAAGCATACATGTGATGAATGATGCATACACAATACAAAGGCTTTGGTATACTGGCTGGATGCTGGACTATCCTTGGCAGGAGATCCCAAAGGTGAAGAATACTGCAACAGTGGTAAAGGACATCTTACCTTTTTGATTTTGTTTATGAGAGTTAGCCATATCATAATTCTAATTATTTCATTTTGTTTATATGGTTAATGTTTTATGCTTTGTAATAGTTCTTAATCAATAGGCACTTAAATAAAATCTATATCTGAATTTGAATATGGCAGGAACAGTGGTGCAGTGGTTAGTGTTGATGCCCAGTGCTTGACTCCTCTAACATGGCTCTTGGCTTGGACGTCTTCTGTATGAAGGCTGCACGTCCTCCCCAAGGCCATTTGAGTTTTCACCAAGTATTCTCATTTCCTCTCGCATCTCAAAAATGTGCTGCAGGTAAACTGGCAGTTCTATAAACTGTCCTTAGTTGCATATGTCGTGTAATACGGAGTATGTGTGTGCATCCTGTGACAGGACAGCAACTTTCAGGATGAGCTTCTATTCCATTAGCCCTCTGAGTGACAGGACAAGCTCAGACCATCTTGTAATCTTGCAATGGATTAACTGAGTTAATCAGTAACTGAATGTATGAATGAAAAAATATGTAGCTGTACAATTAACACACCACACCCCCTTAACTGACAACTAACAATACAAGTACCAATGACAAGTTCTCTCTGGTATCACCAAAGGTTTCAGCTGACACCATGCAACCTGGCTTTGACAATATAAAACATGGAAATACCAACTCTCAGAAATATGAAAAATATACATATTTACAGCATTAATACTAGCAAATAAATATTTAAAGCACTACATAACAGTACAAACATAAATGACAACTTTGATTTAGCATAATCAAATATTAATTCATATGGAAACAATGACCACCTCTGAACCAACAACTTAAGAGAATCTCCCAACTTAGTGCTTTTTACAGACACTAACAGTTCCCTCTTCTCCATCCTGGCTGACTCCATCATCCTGGTGCTTAAACTGAAATAAGACTGATTTGGATGCAAGGTCTTACAGACTAGTATCAAAGTTAAATAAGAACTCCAAATTGCTGATGGCGATATGGGCAGCCCATCTGGAATGGAGTACACAGTACTCACTTCATCCAAACTGAATTAGGTTCATAAGGGGATGATGGTGAGTTCAGGTGGTGGGTATGACAAAATACAGCATCTACTGAAACACCAGTTAAGAGATACAATGCCTATACGTTGATGACAAGGTGGCACTTGTAATGTATAGGACATGGTTTGCAACACCACCCGTGGGAGGCTTTGAGGGCCTACAGTTAACCTCATTCTCTGCAGAAGTATGGGAGCACTTTTCCTAAAAGCAGAACAGCTTACTGCTGGGTTGCTAGAGGAATCTCTGCCAAGTTTTTGACTGGTGAGAGAGTACAACAAGAATTCTCCTATTTCCTCTTACTTACACTTAATGACTACAGAAATACTGATTATGGGTGTAAGAGAGGATGAGGAAATCAAGATATTAGGACTGGGACCACCCATTATAAAAATTAAACTACTTACAAAAGGATGACCTAACTTTGCTTACTCTTGAAACACTGTTTTGTTGGATGTGGAAGAGAATGCAGGGATTACTAGTCTACACTGGTTACAGGTCAAAATCTCAGGCTTTGGCTCAGGATTTTATAACTTCAGCGGGGCTTAAAGGGAGTACTGTATTTATTGTATTTTCATTTACTGACTGGGGAAGTCCAGCTTGTTGTAGAACCCCTTTCAGTGGAGGACCAGGGAGAAAAGCTTCACTGGTACAACATAAAACAAGATACAGTGTAAACTAAACACAGGTAAGTTAAACAACGGTGCCATCTTTGACAGAACAGTATTAGAAATCTTGACTACAGGTTTATGAGAAGATGAGGAAATCAAGAGGTTAAGACTGGGACCACCCTTTACAAAAATGTAACTGCTTACAAAGGATGACCTAACTTTGATTACTCCTGAAACACTGTTTTGTTGGATGAGGAAAAGAATTCAGGTATTACTGGTGTACACTGGTTACAGGTCAAAATGCAGGCTTTGGTTCAAGATTTTATAACTTCAACATGGTTAAAAGGCACTAATGTATTTATTTTCATTTATTGACTGGGGAGGTCCAGATGGGTATAGAACCCCTTTTTAGTGGAGGCCCAGGGTAAAAGCTCCATTGGTACAATACAAAACACGATACAATGTAAATGAACACAGGTAAGTTAAATGATGGCGTCAGCTTTGACAAAGCAGCATTAGAAAATGGTAAAAAACAACATAATGAATCGGTTCACATTACACACAACATAAAAGCCTCATGTCTCAGATCTAGATACATTGGCTCAGATCTAGACATTTAACTCCCTGGCTTACCAACTTTTCACATTATTCCACTGTATTTGGGGTGGGGTTTATGTCACTGGCTCAACAGGTAGCATAATCAACACTGGTGCTGAAAAATCAGAAGACTGTGGGTACTGTTTTTTTTTTTGCTAGATACTTTGGCTCATTTTTAGTACCGACACTGCAGTGCAGCATAAGTTGGGTGCTGCACTTCTGAGGTACCAGCCTTTGGATGAAGTATTAATTAGAGGTCCTAGCTAACAAGCTGATGGTAACTCAGGTGGGTGTGAAAGATTATACAGTACAAATCAAAAGAGAACCGCACAGCTTTATTTAAATTTTCACAAAAAAATGTTCCATATTTCAAAATTACAAAGAAAAAAACAAACATATGAAAGTGTTTTTCTTGAACATTAACATTTTTATAACTTGTTTCCAGATTTTATTTCTTACTGTACCACATTTTCTCTGCCAAATTCCCTTAATGCTTGACTTTTTATACTTATTTGTTAACTTAGAAAACTCAGGGACACAAGAATTTTATTTTAGAAGCAACCCTTTTGAGTGAACCGACTTGCTCAGTCTCAAAGTTTGCAAAAAGAAATTGAGGGACTCAAACCCAAGACTACAGGATGAAGGTCATTAGCCACTCATGTTTAAGTCTCTGACAAACTACCAGACATTACAACATACAATTAATTTACCTTCTTTGCCAAGTCAGCATATCGTCCCTAACAATATATCATTAACTAAATATATCCTCGGACAGCAGTGGAATACTTCCTCTAGCCTTTACCAAGATCCTCAAATTCTACTACAGCTGGTAAAAACTAGGATTAATGTCGCTGCAGAAACACAAAAGTCACAGGCCACCATATTCACACATTGAAGACAATGGTGTACAAGAGTAGCATGAGCTCTGGTTTGTCTGCAGTCCTCAATAGTGAGATTTATACAACAGAATCACCCTACAGTCTGAATGCGCACAAAATCCATCCACCCAAAGTACTGCAGAACCGTATAAAGTATGTAATCATATGCTGTGCCTAGTTTCCCTCATGAATCCTTGGGGTAAAACTAAATGAGAATTCTGTTTGCTGGGTTCAGCTAGTCAGGAACTCATCCCCATGAAAAATGTCTAAGTTATAAATATATATGGGTCAAGTCAAAAACTTCCCAAACATATAGAAACTATATATAATCTAAATTCCACCTTGCCCAAAAATAAAGAAAAATGAAATTAAGCAAAGAAAAGGCATCTCTGGCAGCACACAATTACAAATCACACCATCACTGACTTTCTATGATAAACACTAATTGGGGAGTTCAGCATAGAGCACCTGAACTTTCGCAGATGGAATCTCATCCAGTTGAAAATGAGGTTTGCAATTTTTTTCTCATGCCCTGCTTGGCTAAACTGCTCACCTCTGCTTTTTCTGAGAAAGACTTCATAATACTGCACAACACCTCAAAAAAACAGCAGCATTCCTGTTGTCCAATGTAGAGTATCTTTATTTTCCTTCACAATAACACTAGAAATATTAACATTTACCCCTTCCAGTCATCAGTCAGCATAACATTCCTACCCAGAATCCAAATTTCAACTCATTTGTTTAATATTCCACAGTCTCAATGTTAATAGTGCCACTTTTATATCCCCTTCCTGCATTTCTATTCTTCTAAATTACAAAATGATACCTTAAACTTTTTTTTAAACTATTTCAGTCTCTACATGGTGTCTCTTATTCAAAATGCATCACAAATCAGTGGACGGCTGCAACAGTTTCAAATGAAATGACACAATGTCTCAGTGCAAACACAGGACCCTATTTGTCTTCACTAGTTTCGTCCTCTCCAAAAAAGAAAAATATCAAGCCCTTGCTCTGACTCACAGTACCTTACTACTGCAGACAACTTTCTTGGTGCCCCTTCCCAAATTGTCTTTTTCTCTGTGGCCACCACATAGGTCACTGCATTCCTTCACCTTGTTGGCCAGAAATCTGTAGTACTACTTCCTCCACTAACTGTGGTTCCTCCTGTTTGATGTGATGGCACCAACCTATTTTTCTCTGTGTTTTTATTACCTCTTCATTTCTCTGGGAAACTGTATCTTGTTTTGCCACACTCCCAGGTGACACGTTCCACAACTCATGCTCTCAGACTGTCAATCTGTAAACCCATTTTAGCCAATTTGTCAGCGTTAAAACATTTCTTCTGCTGAAACTCCATCAAGAACTACTTCTGTGACTTCTAAATTCTCCCTCTGGGGCCAATTCCACTGCATCAGCATCAACTATATATATATATATATATATATATATATATATATATATATATATATATATATCTATATATATATATATATCTATATATATATACACACACACACACACATATATATATATATATATATATCACACACACATATATATATATATATATATATATATATATATATATATATATATATATATATATATAAAGTCAGAGTCTTTACCAGGTTTGTCCAGCTGGGTTTAGTCAAAAAAAATAATTTTGAGTAGAGGCCTGGAGAGAAAAGCTTCAACAAATTACAAGTGTTTTTAAACAAACATTTAGTAGCATACATTAACAATTACACATACATCTGTAAGTAGATTACATTCATATGAAATAAATATTCAGTGTAAAAGATACTATGCATTTGGTAGATGTTGAACATGGAGCATTTGTAGAGGTGTTATTAGCGGGTTTGTCAGATGGATAACAGATCAAGTGATTAGTGCTTAGAAATTCAAAGATCAGAAGGTGAATGAAGGAAACAGGTAAGGCAGAAAATGTTAATACAGTAGTTAAGAGATTGAGAGACCATATACATACCACACACACACACACACACACACACACACACACACACACACACACACACACACACACACACACACACACACACCTGGAAGATGCTAGAAAAACTATTTAGGTACTGGTGAAGAATGTCTGTGGGGCATAGGATTCTGAATAAAGAGAAATAATTTGACAATATGGCAAGCTGAAGAAAACAATGGCATTTATCATGGAGATATACAAGATCCTTTGATTTGACAGGTGAAGTTTTGGGTTTTAAATGAGTTTGTTTTCTAAATGGATTCGGTAGCAATGTAATATGGTTCCATAGTTTAGCTACATTATTTGAATACAGAAAGTCACTTGCAGTATTATAAAAATCTACTGGAGGAGTAGTGTTGTATTAAGTTGTGAAAGTCAGGGAAATTTTCTGGCTTACAGCGAGGTTTGTCTATTGTAGTTAGCTGAAAAAAAGAGTTAGATGATGTGGGAGTTCTAACCAGTTTGACATTTCAGCACAGTTTTGTTGTCACTCTTCTGCCTCTCCTCTCTCTCTCCACTTTCCAAACAAAAGAAACAGGAATACAAAAAGGGAACTTTGCTTGCCTTTTTATTCCCTCGAGTTCCCCTTCTGCTTCATTTCTTCCATCCTAGCATAGCCCAATGTCTTAGCCCATCACCAGGTCTATTAGCCTTTTTTTTTTTTTTTTTTTACACCTCACAGACTACCTCCACTCTAAGGATGAGGCTGGTGAGGAACCCAAGGGAAGGTCCTGCTACTGACTGCTTCCACTATTTTTCCCCCCATCTATAAACTTACCTCTTGGTCCCCCCTCCCTGCATTCACCTGTTTACATCCAAGAGCTACTCCCCTCTATGGACCATGCCTCCCTGAAGGAAACACCTAGGTGAATATTCCCCTCCCCAGGATGGGCATGCAAATCCCTCCCTAACAGCATCTCAGATGTCCAAGCTGCTAAATGAACTAAGGTCATCTGGACTGTAGTAAGGGCTTTATCTCTCTACATCATGGTATTGGCCAGAAGTCTCCTGATGCCGTAGCCAAATTTTTCCTATTCAGTATGACCACCACTGCAAGTCTCCCAGAGGAACTAACACATACAACGAAAAGGCCTCATGGAATAAGTGATGATTTTTATCAGTGGCAACTAAGCACCCTGCATGAAAGCCCAAGGCATAACAAGCCAAAGCCAGAAAGCATTAGTAGATAAAGAAAAAATTAGCACTGGACTTGAGGCTTTACATTCAGAAATGAATGTAAACATTTTGACAAAGGAAGAACTCCCAGTCAGTCCAAGCAATGAGAAAGAAATGACTGTGGTAATCTGTACATCTCTTAATGCAGGTACATGGGATGCCAGCATGAACTACAGAAATCAAAGATCTTGAAAATATGGGTAGAGATTTTTTCCAATGAATGTTAGTTTCTTAATCTTGAATTATCTTCTGTGCCTTCCCTCTCCACAAAATTGTACACCTTTTCATTTATTTGTGTTGTTCCTCCTTACTCAATTGTTGAAATAGTTTTATCTACTGTATTTATTAGCCTGATTGAAATTTGTCTGTTACTCTAACCCTCTAAGTTTTGGTTTTAGCACTTGGGCTTCAGGCCAGCTATTTTGCAGTCAAGAAGGTTTTTGTGGTCTACACTGTTGTTGACAAACCCTTATCAAAACCCTGTCTCTCAAAGTCCATCCAAGTTTCAGAACACTATGTCTGGACAATTCCCATCAGTTTCTCCTCCCAGCCTGGTCAACATGGGCATACTGAGACAGTGCAGCAACTGCCCCAAGTTCACTGACAACCATCTTCTCCTAGCACATAATTCTTCTACTTGCGAGAAATGCATCTATATCAGTAAACTGGAATCACTGCTCTCTCTCACGCCTCAGTCAGTACCCTCTGACAAAGAGAAGATTGCCAGCATAAACACCACACCACCCACATCGCATAGCCAAGCATAGCACACGCCCACATATGCAGAAGTCCTCAATACAAGCTTACCTAAACAGCAGAGACCTCCAAAACACACTCACAGACATTCCACGCACACCACCAAACACATCACAGACAGCAGACAACACACCAGTGTCTCACAAACACAGCCCATAAGGCATAACAATAAACTCATACAACCCATAAAGCACAACATTAAACCCAACATACTAGTCATTGGCAACTCAATTGTGAGACACACTGTTGTTCCCCTCACCAGGCTCGACAAGGAGAAGATCATGGTCGTCAGGTGCCAGAATCCACCACATCAGACTCGTACTTAAGTCTCTCCATAACAGGTACAAGTACGACTCGGTCATTGGTCATGTTGGTGTGAATGACTTGAGATGTACCTCCTTGGACTATATGAAGAGAGACATGTTTGAGCTGTCAGAATATGTGTCCCAGGCATGTATGACCCTAACCCTAAGCAGCATCCTACCTTCACGAAAGAATGATATCACAATACCAACAAAAAATAGCTTCAACAATTGGCTTAGTTTCTGGTGTCATTCCAAGGGGATCCCGTATCTGCCTGCCTGGGATGACATGGTTGACAGGCCTCGATGCTTTGCCAGAGATGGCCTCCACTTGTCACCCCTGAGATTCAGGAATCTGGTCAAGGCTCTTGCCTCCCCATTGTGCCTTTTTAGGCAATGTCCCATAGACAAATCTTCCACCATAAAAGATCTGTCAAAAAGCAAATTGAATGTCATGTTGCTTAATGCCAGTAGCCTTAACTTGAAAATGCACAAACTAGAGGGTCTCCTAGCACTGGTAGATGTTGACATCTGTGCAGTCACACAAACTTGGTTCAAGGCTGCAGAGAGCACCCCTGCCTTACCAGGCTATACCTCATTCCACACATTCCGACCCGAAAATGAGCTTGGGAAGACTAAGGGTGGTGGAGTTTCTATTTTCATTAAAGACAAGCACACCTCCAGACCAGTTTGCCAGCATGACGCACTAGAACTTCTCCAAGTGCAATTGACAATTGGCAAGGCACCTATCCTAGTTATAGCCAACTATAGACCTCCTCCATGACTCAGGACACCCACTCCTCCTACCTGGACCTACTTGAATCCATCAAAGTACCCCATAACACCCTGATCCTTGGTAACTTCAACTACCCCACCATAAACTGGGTGAACTATTCCTGCTCTAAATGTACTCACCCAATGGATTACTTGACTTCATCAATTCTACTGCACTAAACCAGCTTGTCTCATCCCCCACAAGGGGAGATAGCACTCTAAACGTGGTTCTCACCAACATGGGTGACTGCTGCACCACCCCCATAGTACATTCTTCCCTGGTGAGATCAGACCATCGGTCTTGTCTCATTCGAAGTGTATCCCATCTAACCCCCACCCAGCCGTAACAGGCTAAAAAAACTTCTCAAAAACTGACTACAACCTTCACACCACCACCACCCTCAAAGGATGCAGAGAAATGTGCTGAACAGTATGCCAGTGCAGTATACAAGCACCTGTACAACTGCATGGACTCAGCCATACCCAACAGAAATAAAACCTGCTCCTCAAGGAAACAGAGACCTATGTTTTTGATGTGCTCTATCAACAGGCTTTACAGCAAAAGGAAGAAACTGTTGTCCAAGGGCAAAAAGGCACAAATTTCCAATTGGAAAAACTCCCTCCTTAGCCTCAACAAGCAAATTAGAACACTAGTGAAAACCACCAAAGCCAATTATGAATCAAAACAAGCCTCCGAAACAAAGGCTAACCAAAAAGTCGTTTTCAGTTACTACAGAAACCTCCACATCAAAAGCCCAGGTTTGTTCCAAATTAGTTCTCAATGGTACCACTTACACTGATCCTGTTGACGTAGCCATCCTGCTAGCAGACAAGTTCAGTGCAAACTTCACCCCCCTGTCTCCTCCCCCAAAGGCTCATTCGACATCCCTGATACTTGCCTCACACACCTCACATCTCCATAGATCAAGTGTTAAAGGCTCTATCCAAGGTAAAGAACACAGCTTCCATGGGACCAGACAGTATCCTGGGCTGTATTTTGCAACATCTCCAGCAAGAACTAATCTCGACATTGAGCACCCTATTCAAGCATAGCCTAAGTACAGGCTTCATTCCAGCAGAGTTAACTGCCATTGTCATCCCTTTGCACAAAGGTGGTGCCACTACTGACCCTGGAAACTGCTGCCCCATTAGCTTGACAAGTCTGATCTGCAAGGCCATGAAGCGTATAATTATGGACCTCATAAACAAGGATTTAGGCAATCTCCAAGCACTTGACCCCACCCAGTTCGGATAGGTCATGGGCAGATCTTGCCTTTTGAACCTGGCTGACTTTTTTGAGACTTTCACCAAGTCACTGGATGAGGGAAAGTTAGTACATACAGCTTACCTTGACTTAGCCACAGCCTTTGACACAATCCCCCATTTGAGCATCATCGAAAAGCTAACCGAACTTGGCATAAATCCCCATCTCATCAGGTGAGTGGCCTACTGGCTCACTGATAGGACCCACAAGGTCACAGTAGATACCACTACCTCCGACAGCAGACCTGCCACTAGTGGTGTCCCCCAGGGATTTGTCCTGGGACCCCTATTGTCTGGCATCTACTTCTCAGAAGTCCACGCAAAGACAAAAGGCCTGTGGCTGACCAAGCTTGTGGAAGATTAAGTTGGGTTCTGTCATTGACTCCCCAAAGGATGTTAACATACTTCAAGAGAGTCTCACAACAACAAATGACTGGTGTCAAAGTCATGGCCTTAAGTTAAATGCAAAATTCTGTAAAAACACTGCCCCTACTGATTACCAAATTAGTGGCAACCCCCTAAACACAACCTGTGGTGAGAGACCTCGGTACACAAGTTGACAACAATCCCACATTTGATCATCATGTAGCAGCGGTGGTCAGAAAAGCCTTTTACTTGGTTCATCTCATAAGTAAAGGGATTGCATCCAGAAAAAAGGTTATTACCTCTCTGTACTCCCTGCCTCATTAGGCCAATAATGGAGTACAATGCCCAGTTTGGTATGTACCTTTCCAAACACCTGCACCAACTGGAAAGGCCACATAAATACCTCACAAAGAGAATCCATGGCCTCCAACACCTGTCCTATGTGGACAGGCTGAAATCACTATCACTCTACTCTGTATCGTACAGATTGCTCAGAGGTAATCTGTGTCTCGCCTACAAAGCAATCTTAGACCCTGCTCTACTACAAATGCTGCATATCCGTAAGTCTAACTCTTTGCGTTGTACCTGATCAAAAGGCTTAAATCTAATATGTGACATTAACAAAACCTGCTGGAGAGAGAGGTTTGTCTCCCAGAGGTTGCCCCATCTCTGGAATGGACTCCCCATACGCGTCAAACAAAGTACGTCGCTGACCTTCAAGTGCAACCTTGATGAGTGGATGGGTAACCACAAATTTGTTCCAGGGGTTCCACCTGTGTCCCTCACTGACAGGGGTGACAGGTGCTGATCGAGGTTTCTTTTTTGGGGATAAACTCTTGGCTAGGCTTGTAAGGGCTCCAGAGCCATTAGCCTAGTAATCTCCTATGATCGTATGATAAAAGTAGTTCACTGAGTACCAATAAACTAACATAAAGCAACTACATCCTGTATGTCTAAACTGTGCATCAGCAGTGGGAAACAGTGCATGCAAAGCACTGCTTACAACATCGAAATACAAGAGTGACACATGACATTTGCTGTGGTAGTCCTGGAGAGGATTACTAAAAATCTGGGTGGCCAAAGACCTATAGTGGAGCAATATGTGCCTCACACTAAACTGAATCATATCTTACTTCAAAAAAAGTCAGATGTTTTCAGTGCCCCAAACTTGACCTAACAGCTCAGGAGTCTAAATTTTAAAGTTAACTAAAAACATGAAGACTATATCTTTTATATCTTTTACCCAAGCTATTTTTATCTACACCAACTGTATAAAAAGAAATGTCTAGCACAAAATTAGAAAATGCAACCAAAGGGCAGCCCTCTAAGT
Source organism: Protopterus annectens (assembly GCF_019279795.1). Lineage (NCBI taxonomy): Eukaryota > Metazoa > Chordata > Ceratodontiformes > Protopteridae > Protopterus > Protopterus annectens. The sequence continues at coordinate 1,817,501,678 of NC_056728.1, read as the reverse complement.
ACAAAAAAAAAAGCACTAGGATGGTTCCATATCACAAGTGTGAGGCCAGAAGCTGAGGGTTCCATGACTTTAAACAAAATAAAATGTGAAAAAAAGCAAATTCTGAAACTCACTGCTGCACCACTGAAGAGTATTATCTGTTGTAAAAGCTTTGCACCCCTAACCTCCACATTTAGCTCTGTCCTCCACAACTTAACGCTGGGATCATTAACTTTGAGTGGGACAAAATCCAGTACACTATCAATAACACTGAAGTTAGTATATAGTTCCCAATACCAGCCCCTAAAGTTCTGCTATTCTAAGGATCACAATTAATTCTGTCAGATTTTCAAGAGACACCCTGCTAAAACTTATCATCCATCCAAAACAATAACATTACTGAAAAAAGGGAATGAAAACAATGTCATGCAGTTTCTTGACACACAAAGTTTAAATATTTCTTTTACATTTTCCATATATGTATAATGGACCAATGTAATGACTTCTGTAAAAAAAAATGATTTAGTATGTAAATATAAAACAAATCACCATCACTATCAACAGTAAAACTATACAGGTTTTAAAGAAAGTACATAATAAAAATCAAATCACAGAAAACTGGCATGTAAAACTCATAAGGCACTTGAGAAAGAAGATACAGAGAGGTGCCTTGCTCTATGATGTAGATGGATAAGGCCCTGACTATGACCCAGTTTTGAACAGTGGCTCAGGCACTATAGCAACCAAGTATGGAGGATGAGAGCAAACCAATTCTGATTCTGACTCACCTATCCTGGGGGAAAGGGATGGTGATTTTGGTCAGCAAATCACCATCATGCAAGCTGAGACTTGCATGGCACCAAATCAGGACATTACAGAAGAAGTGGGCTTGCTGACTCAAAGCTGGTAACAGTAACTGTTATTAGCATCTAGGCGAATACACTGGCACATGCAGAGAAGGCATAGGATATACTGAAGTGACACAGATGTTCACACCTACCATAAGAAGTTAGAGAAACCCTCCTAGTCAAGATGCAACAAAGGGCACAAACTACCTTCATGGCTGCCTGGATGACTGCCACTATAATTGGATCTTGCTGGGAATCCCTGGTACAAAGGAATGAATGGGCAACAGACTGACTGGACAGGCTTAATATTCTATTGGCATGGAGACAAAAGAGCACCTGGGGAAAAAATTGCATGAGGATTAAACTTCACAGCTGAAGCAAGTGGAGTAGTTCTGACTCTGTAGCACAAGATGTGAAAAAGCATCCAAAGGCAACTTACACACAAATATTTCCTGTGAAGTTGATATGTGGACATCGGTGAGGTTTGCACATGACTGCCACCACAGCTATCTGAAACCAAGAAGAAGAAAACAAAAAACTCTTACCACCTTGTACAAAATTATACATTAAACTGTGGTTACATAAAAGTACCAAGTTAATAATCATTATCACACTGTTCCCAATTTTACACCTGCATATACACTAAACATAACCATATAGCTACTTTTGCTAAATGTAACCCATCAATCTAGCTGGAAAGTTTGGACACTTATCTTAATGATAGCTCTGTAAGAACACCACTATCTTCAGTACACTTCATAACTTCCACAAGCATTTGGATCACGTGACAGATAAAATATTCCTAGGCTACCAAACTTCCTCTCTTTGCCATCAGTTACTGCTCCACCATCTCTCTCTCCAGTTCCTTTTAAGGTCAGTGAAAAAGACGATAAAATATAACAGAAAAAGCACAAGAAAGAACAGAAACAACTTGGGGATGGAAAAGGTGTTACCAAAGATGAATCCTCTTCTTACAGACATACCATTTAAGAGCTTACAGCATTTTACCCAATAAGAAAAGGTCTACTTTCAACAGACTCAGAACAGTCTCATCTTGGGTAACAATACTCATGTGAACAGACCACTGACCACAGCAGCCCTGAAGGAAGACCTAACCTCTTACCTTCAGCCAGTAATTCCTTTCGAACAGGAGATAGGAAATATTAGGTTACTACTGTACAGATACCATCTAGGGTTGTATTACAGAAAAAGTCTGTGAAGGTTCCCCCTGCCCCAGAAGAGTATGCCCTCAGGACTAAATTGCAAAATTCTCCCATGCTTCTCTTAACTGAAGTGGCTTGTTAACGGTCTAGAAAGAATATGCCTGTTAACTTTTGTACCCATTCTGGACTTGGCAATAGAGACAAAAAAATGACCTGCCAACTGAGTTGGTTCTACTCATGCAAGAGCTAAGCCTTTGGTGAATAGTTATGCAGTAAAGAAGGTACCTGCATTGGGTAGAACACAAGCAAATTGACAAACTGATTTAAATTGCTCTGCTCAGGAACCTTGAACATAAAGGATGGCTTCATTTTAAGGATCATTGTCTGTGTAAAATAAAGCATGGTGGCTTGCTCAAAACAGCCTGACGCTCTGACATCCTCCTGGCACATGTAACTGATTTCAAGAACATGGCCTTTCAGCACAAGAATTAAGTCAGATGAGGCTGCAGGTTCAAACAGTGGAAGAGCCAGTTTCTGAAGCTTAAAAGTAAATATTACATGGCAGAAACAATTTTGATTCTCTGAGTGTGCAAAGTGGAAGATTCCTCACAAGAACGCTTTGCAAACCTTTAAGAATTGCAGGGAAGTATAATCCTACCCAGAATGAACTAGAAAATATCACCAAGTGAATCCTAACAGAAGAATTACTAAAACTACAATCGAAAAAGCTCCAAGAAGTTAACATATGACTTGTGCAACTGTAAAGCAGCAGAACCCCATATTTGTTTCTCAGATACAAAAATAAGGCCCCATCAGAGCACCTTGGATACTTGGTTATCATTTGAAATGAAGCAGTCCAGTCAAGTAATCCATACCAAGGAAATTAGATCTGGTTAAAAATTGCAGGCCAGGTGAGACAGCTGCATCATTAAGGGTTGGACCTTAATGAGGTTTCTAAAGAAGGTCAGGCTGAAGAAGAGTGAACCAAGTCTTCCCTGGTCCATAAAGGATCATAAAAATGACTCTTGCCTTGTGTGACCTACCTTTCTGAATTAACCTTGTTATCAGTGGAAATGGGGAAAAGCATAAAGGTCACCCTGTTGGCTAAGGGGCAGATCTAAGGAAAAGTTGGGCACATTGTTGGTCATAAAGACAAAGAGGTTGCACACTGGGAAACTCCAGTACTGAAGCATTTTTTGGTCCCAGTCTGCCAAAGTGATCACTCATGGGGCGTAAGAAGTCAGTGGCTTAATTTGTCTGCTGTGGAATCTGCCTCCCTGGAAAAAGCACCACTACCAGGAAATACTGAGAAATTTGCCTACTGCTACCTACATCCTTGTGCCTTATGGTTAAAAAGAGTAAGAGTTCCCTTTATTTGGTGATATAAACTACAGTATATTGCCCGTTTGAATGGAAAAGGGGACCAGTATGGGAAGAATGAGATGGAATGCCAGAAGGAAGAGAACTGTCCTAGTCTCCAGTGAGAGGTAATGACATACAAGTGAGATTGCTAACATGGTCCAGGTCTCTTGGACCATTTGCCAATTAAACCTATGCTATATAGTCTCTGAGACAACTGGGAAATACTGCCAGTCCAGCTATCTGGAACTTTGCAAATAATTATATGTCACTTGAAAATATTAATATGACTATATAGACATGTGACACTGCCAGCCCAGCTATCTGGAATTTTGTAAATAATCATATGTCATTTGTAAACAGCAATATGATTCATATACCTGTCTTACAAATGTAAGAGAACTATATGTTACGTGTATATTGCACTATGGTGCAAAAGTGTGTATTGAACTGTATGTTATGTACTAAGCTTTAAGAATGTGCCCACAGTGTACCCTACTGGAAAAGAACAGAAATGTATATAAACTATATATCTGCGCAAATGTATGTTCTAATAGTAGAAGCTGGAACACACAGAGTTAACTTGAAAAACTCTAATAAAATAAGTTGGAATCAAAGTGTTTTACGATGGTGTGTTTATCTCTCAGTTTCAGTAAATGAGACAGGATGTTTAGAGCTAGAAGTTTCTTTCTACTGTCTTGAAACAGAAATAAGTACTATGTTTAAAATGTCAAGTGTTTTTATTGCTCTGCGACTTCCTATCAGCTGCACATCTGGGAGATAAGTATTTGTAACACAGAGATGTTAATATCTGGTTAGCCTGGGAACTGAAGGCAGGTGACAAAATGTGATGCAACCCAAGCTAACCCTATGTGATATTAATTTAAGAACTCTCTTACAGAGGTAGACTGTGCATTTTGTATCTTGTCTTGGACCTAGAAACATCCATTCAGCACTTCTGTCTGTGTGTTGCTCTGCAAGTAAGATTTAGGCACAGTATTTATTTTACAGATAGATAGGAATATAGTAAAGATTAGTTTAGATGTTTTCTGTATTCATTTGAGAATGTCCTGCAATGTTGTTTTAAAATATTTCCTGTGATTCTAAACTCTGTAGTTACTGTGTCGAGTTTTGTCTTGTGCTTTTATTACTTATTATTAAACATATCTAAACCTATCTTTGTGGGTGATATTTGTGAGACATATTTAAGCTCTTAAGGTACTTTCATATGCATGTGGTGACACTGTACAGGCCACTCCTAAATAGCCTTAGTCTTGGTCACATTTACCATTAGGATAATAATAGTAACATTACACAGTAGGATTGGTCACCCTTTGTAAGGGCCTTTACGTAGGGGGTTGGTGGGAGTGATAACTACCTTATAGTCTGGGCAGAAGGTGGCATAGCTAGTAAACCTGTGACAGCCTTCCCCGTGTGTGTGTGTGTGTGTGTGTGTGTGTGTGTGTGTGTGTGTGTGTGAGAGCTACTTGGGCATGGACATGAAGCACTGGTTAGACAGAGAGGGTGCTGGAGGTCTTGGCTTGACCCCTCAGCTTGGATCTTAACCCTATAGCTGTGCCTGTGGGGAGTCTTATTGAGGATATGGAGAAAGAGGAAGAAACCAGCCCCAGATTGAATGATCTCTGTGTACTAAGGGAAACTGTACTTTACTGTGTGTGTACTTGTCATCCTCCCATTGTGCATGTCCCTCACTGTTGCCAGTGGTGAGGATTGAGGCTCCTTGACTACTGGGCCAGTGCATGGGCATCACAGTCTCCTGTAACAGTTAGGACCAGAATGTTGAAACTGGAAAGCCACTGGTTTGCTGTAGTCAAGGTTTCAATGCACAGGGACTCACTACATCATACAACAACTGAGGTTTGTGAGAAATTGACAGGAGAAGGAAGGTTTTTTTTTTACTTCCGTTTTTCAGTCTCCCTCATCTCAAGATTCTGCATGACCTCACAGTAAGTACACACAAAGATCAGGGAAGTGAGGACTTACCTTAAACACTGAGGAGTGTAGGAGAACATGCACCCCTGCAACACCCCACCTGGCCCATTTTGTTCAGCCTTGGGAGTGTCACTGCTTTGAGTGTGCAACTTCCCAAAGTTATGCACACTGTTGACTGGAATATGACATTATTAAGCATAGTACACCCCACCTGCCCAGTGAGACATTCAACAAACCCAGGACAAACGCATCTTTGTTCATGGTTATCTTATGCGCCCACAGCTGGAAAGAGGTTTCCTTGTCTGGAGGTTTGCCGTATCTAGACACCACATGAGAAGAGAGAGCAGAAATGAGCTCTACAGATCAGAAAGGCATGAAGAAGAAGGAAGTTTATGCCAATACCACTGCACCCAAACAGTCCACAGGACTGTCACATGTACCCTGGAGTAAGGGACTGTAAAGACAGAAGTTTTAAAACCTACAGCTTTCAGAAATGTTTCTGCCGATATTAAATTTGAAGGATGGAATGAAGAGGCCATCTGTTTGAGGGGCAAGGAGTCTTTCTTGGATAAAAGTGACTAGACAAATTTGTGTGTCTAGAGAACACTCGATAAATCCAAATACTTGAATTGGATGGAGGTGAACTTTTGAAAGACTGACCAACTCTGAGGGAGGAAAGCAGATGCTTAATCTGCAGTTGTATGGCCTTCTGAGCTGGGCAAAAAGCAGCCAGTTACCGAGGTATGGAAATATCTTGGACACCTGCAGCCTCAGATGAGTTGCCATTACAGACATGCATTTGGTAAACACCATGGGCACACAAGGCATCCTCAGATCCAGCTCTGATGCACCTTTTGCACTTTCTGAAAATGAACAGAATCAGAACCAGTAGATGCAAAGATTTAAATTTTGCTTGTGACAAACAGGACACATTGGTGTGACATATATACGGGGATCCCCATGCTCTGGAACAGTTTCCCCATCCCATGTGAAAGAGTCCATCCATAACCCTATTTAAGAGTAAGCTTGACCAATGGATGGGAAATCTGAAATTCGCGCTGGGTCTGGTCCCCATGTCTGACAGACATGTGGGAGGGGATATGTTGGAGTAGGGATAGTTGCTCTCTGCCTATAAACTTTAGAAACTTCCTAACATACCCGCTTCTACCAAATGCACATGATACAACAGGGACACAAATCGGGCTGGGTTGCTTGGCTAGGCTTATAAAGGCCCTGGTGGTCATTAACGTAATGTTTTACTATGACCCTACAAGTGCAAATGGAGCCAAAACAGACAAAAAAAAAAACACACAGAACTAGTACTGTCTGGCTCCTACTGGGAAGCTCAGAAATCTGCTAGACACTCTGGAATATCGAACTGCCTTTCTCCACATCACAGTTGCCAAAGAGCATATCCAGCCATTACTGGGTAAAAATCAATGGATGGACTGCATGGTAACAGTTTGATATTCAGACTCATTACTGATAGCCCCAGAAGAGCGAAACTAAAAGGGCAAAAATACAGACTTGCATAGTCTGACAGTGCTGTTTCTCAGAGTATTATTCCCTTTTCTCTGATGTATGGAACCTTGACATAGGTATATTGAAGTCTGGGGGGTTGTGAGCGGCTTACCTGGTACAATGGGGATGGGGAGCAACTTTAGTCTCATTTTTTTCTATAATTCTGGGACTCATGCTTATACGAGTTTCAGAACTACAAGAGGGAGTATAGCCTGCATTGTGACTACCCAATTTATCTCTGGAAACAAATGCATTTAGGTCATTAACTGGCCTGAGGTCCTTTGTTTCCCTGGGAGGTAAAAAAAAAAAAAAAAAAAAAAAAAGCAGCAGCTGACGGAAATAAGTGTTACAACCACTAAACACATGTATTGAGAAGTGTATTTGTTAATAAAAGTTGTGCTGTGGGGTCTGATCTAATTTTGTGTGAAATATTAGGACCAGAGTACTGAATAAAGTGTACTGAATAAAGTCAATCATGGTACAATGGCTTAGTTTGGGGGGGGGGGTGCAGAATCTGGAATCTCCTACATATTTCTTCTTTGGCTAGACCTCCTTGGATGGTTATTTTTCACAGAAGCATTTGCATGCTGTCTTTACCATCATCTTTAGATGAGGACGAGCATCTGGAGCGGCATGAGGATAGGGAAAAAGAAGTTGTGTTGTTCATCTTCATTCAGTCATTACTGATGGGTGTTTGTTCCGTCCTTGGAACAGAGTCGACCTTGTAACAAGCTCGTGCCAGCCAAAGAACTCTTGAGCTAAAATTTTACCTACAATGCCCTTCTCCCTGTTACTTCAGATTGAGTTTGCCCATTATAAGTAAAGCAGAGGCCGTCTCGGAGCAGAAACCCTAAAGCAGGAGTAGGACCCAATTCAATTCCTCAGGAGCCTCTGGAGGGGGAAAGAGAGTGGGACGCAATGAATGAATGAAGATTAACAACAGAGATGGAACATTATGGTAAGAACATAACTTCTTTATCTGATGTTGTTAATCTTCACTCATTCCTTACTGATGGGACAGAGTCCCTAGCTACCTTTAGTCCTGTGAGGCCCTTATGGAAGGATGTTCCTGAGCACTATTTGAACCGAAAGACGCTCTTCCCCTGGAGGCCAAATCCAATTTGTAATGACTGATAAAGGTATGAGGGGTAGCCCAAGTTGCAGCTGCACAAATATCATTCAATGAAGCTTTTGTATGAAAAGCAACAGAAGTTGCTACCGCCCTGGTAGAATGTACTCTGACTTTGCCTAGTAGAGAAATTTTATTTCATTGGTAAATCAAGGATATATAGTTTCTCAGCCATTTGGACAAGGTTACTTTGAGACAGGGTTTCACAATTTTGGGCCTGAATAGGACACGAACAGCTGGCCTGATTTATGTATTGACTTTGTTCTGTCCAGGTAAAAATGTAACTGCCTATGAACATCCAACAAAATGAAGAGAGTACTCTCCTTTGTTTGAATAGTTGGGGAAAAAGACTGGGAGGTCAGTCGCTTGGTTAATTGTCAAGTCTGAGATGACGTTGGGCAGAAAAGAAGGATTGGTTCGGAGTGTTACTCTGTCTTTATGAAATATCATGTAAAGGCATTTAATACACAAAGCCTGAAGCTCTGGAAAAAAAAAAAAAAAAAAAAAAAAAAGTCTGGCTGACAAGACAGCTATCAAAAATACAGATTTCCAGGAGAGGAATTTAAGGTTGCAAGTGGAAGCAGGTTCAAAGGGTGAACATGGCATGAATTGTAGTACTAGTATTCCAAGGTTCGATGGGTTCCCTGAAGGGTGGTCTAATATGCAAGACATCTTTTAAGAAAGTTTTGCAGAGATGATGGGAGATTAGCAAGGAGTCTTGAAACTCATTATGGAAGTTTAAGATAGCAGCTAAGTGTACTCGATTAGCTGAGGCTGCTGCTCCTAAATGGAGAAGACTTGATAAATAATCCAAAATCACACTAACTGGGGCTGAACAAGGGTCTAACTGGTCTTTGTTGGGACCAAATAAGGAACCTCTTCCACTTGCCGAGATAAATTTTCCTGGTGGATGGTTTATGTGAATCCAGAAAGATATCACAAACTGGGGAGGTAAGGTTATTCTGCCTGGTGATTACAGGAAGTGGAGAAACCAAGCTGCCAGCTTGAGAATGGGAATGTTCAGGCAAGTCAACCCTTACGGGTGCGAGATCAATTCTGGAGTTGGATCCAGAATACATGGCTGGTATACTAGCTGAGGCCATAGGAAAGGGAACCAAATTTGTCGAGGCCAGTAAGGAGCAACGAGGATTACTCTGCTTCTCAGACAAAGGGCTTTCTTTAGAAATTGGGGAATCAGGGGGAAGGGAGGGAAAGCATACAAGTCCCATGGGCCAATCGTGAATCAGAGCATCCCTCGGGAGACTCTCCTTGTAGGGGGGGGGGGAATTAGGGCGATATAGCTGCTGCATTTGTGGTTTGCTGGAGATGTGAACAGGTCACAGCAAGGCTGGCCCCAGCGGCTGAAGATCTTTGCTGCAATGATAGGGTTGAGGGACCACTAGTGAGGCAGTAGGATGCATCTGCTCATCTTAGGATGCATCTGCTCAGCTTGTCCACAATCACACTGGAACTCCCGGCAATATGTGTTGCAACTAGAAAGTGGTTGGAAGCTATCACCCACTGACAAATCGACACAATGTGTAGGACTTGGTTCCCCCTTGTTTACTGATGTACCAGACTACTGATATGTTGTCTGATTGAATAGCAATTGTCCCTAATGAAAGGATGGATTGAAATGCTTGCAACACTAGAAGCACCGCCCTCAGTTCTAGGGCACTTGATATGCAGGTGGGCCTCCATATCTGACCAAGTGCCTTGGACAGTCTTCCCCTGGAAAAGACCCCTCCACCCTAATAAGCGTCCGTAGTCACTATGGCCTTGGATGTTTCAGGTAAAAAGGACTCCATTGTTCTCCATCTGGCTTCATCCATCACATTAAATCCTGCTTGCAGCATTGAGTTATCCTTATTTGAAAAGACAAGGGATGTTGTAAGGGATACCACTGAGTTAGACGGAGCCATTAGAGAATTCTCATGTGTAGTCTTGCCAAGAGCACTATGGTAATTGACGCTGCCATGGAACCCAGGAGTTGAAGCACTATTCGAGCTGGGACTAGATTTTGATAGAGTATCACCCCTATTTGGGATCTTATCCTGTGTAGTCTGTGGTCCAGAAGAGACACTAGGCAAATATTTGTGTTGAAGATCGTCCCAATAAATTCTAAGGATTGAAAGGGGATCAGGTTGCACTTTCCCCAGTTTATTGAGATTCCCAGAGATTCTGCTAGTCTGAGTGTGTAGTTTAGCGCCATCTCCAGTAGACGCTTGGTGGGGCGGAGAGGAGCCAATAATCTAGATATGGGAACACCTGGAATCCTTGAAGTCTCAAGTGAGCTGTTACTACTGCCATGCACTTGGTGAACACTCTGGGGGCTGTAGAGAGTCCGAAGGGCACCACGCGGAATTGAAAATGACTGTCCCCTAGCCAGAAGCTTAGAAATCTTCTGGAGCGCTTGTCCATTTTTATGTAGTAATACGCATCCTGAAGATCTACTGAGCACATCCAATAGTCTTTCTCCTAAACAATCCAATAGTCTTTCTTCTGAACCGTGACCATCCAGAATTTTTCTTGTTTGACAAATTTGTTTAGGATGCTGAGATCCAAAATTGGTCTCCAGTTCCCTGTTTTCTTTGGCACTAAAAAGAATCTTGAGTAGAATACGGAGCCTATCTGGTCTGGTGGGACTGTTTGGATGACACTCCTCTGCCGTTTCCCTCTGACTGGGTAGAATGTCGGGAATTCGACTTGGTGACCTTGGGTAAAGAATGAAAGGGATGCGATATCCTCTGGTTATGATCCACGATATCCTCTGGTTATGATCCGTTGCACCCAGAGATCCATTGTTATTGTTAGCCAGGCAGAAAGGTACAAGGAAAAACGTCCCCCGACTGCTTCCAGAGGAAAGCAATTGGGGTGCTCCTCCGGAACATTGATAAGGTTTCCAAGAGAAAGAATCTCTGGAGCCCTGGTTACGCAGACCCCCTCTGCCTCTGTATGGGGACTTTCCGGATGAGTTACCCCCTCTGCCTCAGGGAGTATGCTCACCACTCACGGAAAGGACCCTGTGATTTTTTTGTGCACATCTTTCCGCTCATCTGATTCCTAGAGTATGGAAGCTGAGGAGTGGAAAAATGTACGCCCATGGCAGACAGGGTCTTGCTGTCCTTCTCACACCTGGCTAATGCGTCTTTCACTTTCAGGCAAAAAGGGAGGAGGCTTCAACTGGAGTATTCAGAAAGGAAGGGGTCCGCAAAGTCACAAAGGTGCATCCAGGCGTGATGTCGCATGACAACGCCTGAACCCGCTGCTCTCCTTCAGTGGTGTGAGAAATCAGACACATGGAGGAGTTGGATATAGACTCCAGGATAGCTAACTGAGGCAACCTTGTCACGGACCTAGTCAGAAACAGCTCCTGCTAAGGTTTCGGGAAGTTCAGCGACTAAGTCTCTCTGAAGCCTGCTGAAGTCTGCCAGATGATAATTCAAAACCCTTACTGCAAAGGTCGATGACACAAAAACTCGCTTCCCTAGCCTATCCACCACCCGAGACTCCCTATTTGGGGGGGGGGGGGGTGGACAGTCTGGCTCTCGTCAGCCAGTTCCTTTTTCGTGGCAGCCGCCATCACCATCGCGTCTACTGAAAGATCCTTGGACCAGCGACCTTGGACCACTAGCCTCTGTAGGATCGGTTCAATGGTGTCAGAACTCTTCCAAGCGTACTGCATGAGGAGCTGAACCAGCTCATCGGCAGGCGGGGGTCACTCAGGAAGTAGAGGGTCGAACACGAAAAGCCTGCAGGAACACGGACTCCTCAGAAGAGGGATTGTTGGGCTTCCAGTCATCCCTCTGCTTTAGTATTTCCAGGATGTCTCCAAATGAGACAATCAGGGGGAGACCGTGGGGACCCCTCCCCTTCATTGTAGTCCATGTCCTCTGGTGAGTTCACGTGCTTCCTCTTGCACATCCTCTTGCATGGTACCTCTTCACTGGAGGTTTCTGAAGAGGACTCCTAAGAAGGGGCACTCTATGGTAGGGTATCCTGAGGCTCTTGTGCTCAAAGTCCCGAAGCAGTAGCAGTAGCTTGTGTCAGCTGCGGCTCACAGGAAGGCCATATCCAGGATTCCGATGCCAAAGGCTTGCCTGCAGAGGCAAGGGCCCTCTCCATCACTTGGAAAGCTGGCCCACCAGAAGAGGGATGGGAACCCAGAACAGAGAAGGACAACCTCAGAACTGGGGTCACACAACGAGCCCGCTCCCAAGGATGGAGCCTCAAGGGGACTCGGTACCAACAGTGCTCCTGGAACCATGTTCAACTGCACCACAGAAAAACCCAGAGCCGTACCAGGTGCCGAGGAACTTGCAGTCCAGTCCTGAACTGAGGAAGGCCTGGCTCAGAGTGAGTCGTAGGCCAAAGGGTCAGATCCAGAGCCACAGTGAGATCCACTAGTGGCACCAAAGGTGTGGGAACCAATAAAGGCATCAGTGCAGAGTACTTTAAAGCCTGCAAAGTGGTCAAAGGGGGAGAAAAACCTGGAGTCTGTGGAGACAGAGTCCCAAGTCCAAAGGGGAATGGGGTCTTAGAGGGTGTTGCAATTCCTCTGGTCGTCAGCAGCTGGTCCACAAGACGCACCACATCAAATTCTGAGAGGCTCCTGGTCAATCTAGTGGATATCCCCAACAGGGACAATTGCTGCCCAACAAAAGGATCCACTGAAGAGGAGTATAGGGTCCGTGCAGTATGATCTATTGGCACAGATGTCTCGAGTTTAGAGACATGTCTAGGAGGGATGTCCAAACTTGGAACCAAAATTGTAGGCAAGCTAGGTGCTGTGGTCAGTGTGGAAATCAAACTCTGTAGTTTAGGCAGTGCCGGTGCTGTAGATGTTGTCTGTGCTGACAAAATAGGTGTGGACGATAAAATGATTGTTGATGGTAGCAGAGATGGTGCCGTAGAAGCTGGTTTAGACTCTGCATCCGAAAGAGTCATTTTTGGTCTTGGTTCCTCCTCATCATCGGAGGGAGAAGAAGGAACCGAATGTGGGCTCTTTTTACATTCTCTGTGCTCTTTTCTGGGAGGGGATGAGCCCTCTGATGCAGAGAGCCTCTGAGAAAGGCGTCTTAAGGAGGCCTTTCAGAATCAGTTTGTTTTTTCTTTCATTAAGTGTACGGGAACTGAACCCCTGACAAATTGTACAAGGAGGCTGTACCAAAAGATGGGGAACTCCCAAACAATATACACATGAGAATCACTTTTAGGTATTTTGCAACTACACTTGTCGCACTGTTTGAACCCTGAAGCTCCTTTTTTTTCCAGATATTATACTGCAATACAAAAACCAACAATATCAAGGAAAGTAAGGAGGAGAGATTTTTTTTTTTTTTATAGAAAGGAAATAAAGGGAAAAGAATACCAGCAATGAGAAACTGGAAAGATACGTGAAAGTGGGTAAAAAACTGATTAGAGAAGTGAGTTTCGACTGAAAATAAGGTGAACAATATGAGAAAAACACTTTTATAAGGAACTAAACTAAGTAATTAGCTGAGAGCTAGCTTGACATGGCTTTACGGCTATGTGGCAACAGGATCCGAGGTAACAGGGAGAAGGGCATTGTGGGTAAATGTTTAGCTCAAGAGTTTTTTGGCTGGTACAAGCTTGTTACAAGGCCATCTCGGTTCCGAGGACAGAGCAGACACCCATCAGTAAGGAATGAATGAAGATTAACAACATCAGATTGAGTGTTCTCTAGCAATAGACTCCCTGATTTATAGTCTCTAGATGTTTTTCTCCATGATGGGACATGAAGGGAGAACCACCTACTGACTGCCTTCTGTGGAAAACAATCAGGCAAGAAGTCAGGGCAGCTGTGTTCGTCCCAGAGACAGATAACAGACCCTTGGCCTACAATCTTGCTGGAGAAAGGCTGATTAATCCTTCTATTACTGTTGTAGAACCAATGTTGCGTATGGATTCAGAACAATCTACCATCTGAAAACATTCTAACTGGTGAAATTGAACACCTACAGCCTTCAAGCTCAAACCAATTTCTTTCATACCATTAAGATTCTTTTACTTCAGGAATAAAGAAGGGTCCACTGAAGGGTAGTCTAAAAAGGTCACCTTAATATCTCGGCAAACTGAGTCAAACACATGCAGGACTGACAGAAAATGTCAGCGTTAGATCTTGTTATCTTAGTAGTATAATAGCATAGCTTAGTAGTACAGCATTATATAATATGGAAACAACAAAGCTACTAAGATTCAAGAAGTCAAAGTTTGGTTTCCTGATCTTTTCTTTCAACTGTGGGTTTGGTGTAATGATTAAGGTATTTACCTCATAGACTCAAGGTACAGGGTTTGATGCTGGTCAAGAATTATTGGATAGACTTGGAATAGCCCTTCAGGGCAGTTAGCCTAGTTTTCTCATATGAACCTATTAGTTTCCAGCTGTTATAAAGTGACGCAGAATATATATTCTAACTATAAAAAGACTGGAAATTGGTATAACGGTTAAGGTGTTTGACTCAAACACAAACTGCATTGTTTGATCCTCGCATTTGAGCACACAATATCCCATGACACCTTCTAAACAGCATGAAACATGACTTATCAGGCCCTCTGGAACTGCTATTTAACTGTAGCCTCCAAACAGGCAAACAGCAACAGCCACCCCTCTGCACAAACGTGGGCTATCTACAGACCCTGGAAACTACAGATCAATAAGTCTTATTGTTCTTATACGCAAAGCCATGGAAAGAATCATCATGGAAATGATCAGCAATGATACAGGACACTGAATCCAACCCAGTTTGGTTTCATCAAGGGCAGATCATGCCTACTCAACCTGGTGGACTTCTTTGAGGAGGACACTAAAGCAATGGATGAGGGCAAAATGGTTCACACTGCCTTCCTTGACCTGGCCAATGCCCAATCGGCCATTGTTGACAAACTCAAGAGGTTGGGTACAAACCTGTATGTCATCCAGGGGATAGCCACCTGGCCCACAGACAGGAGCCAGGAAGTTAGAATTCGGGAGTCCACCTCTACAAAGAGAGGTCAGTTACAAGTGGAGTCCCTCAGGGATGAGTCTTAGGACTGCTTCTTTTTGGCATTTACTTCTCTGAAGTCAATGTCAATGGTCTGTGGTCTCTGGCTGCCTTTACTTGCAGAGGATTGCAAATTAGGAGCAGTCATTGGCTCCCAAACCAACACAAATATTCTCCAGGAATATTGACAACACACCCCTTAGAGTTGACCCAGTGGTCAGGGACTTAGGGACACATAGACAGTAAATAGAAGTTATGTACTTACCATAACGTTCCATGTGAGTTGTTTATCTCGCCTTTATTCTCACTGATGGGTTCGGAGCCGATCCTCTGCTCAGACACGGCCGATAGCAAGCTCAAGATTTGCCAGTAGCTGGAGACCAAGCCCCTTATCCCACAATGCACTGCTGGAATTACCTCAGATCTTGTTTGCTGCGAATAACAGTATATACAACATATACATACCCTCATATATATCTACGAAGAACACTTCCCAAACGGGAAGAAGAAATATTGAATAACCAGGATGGTACTTCTAAGTCAACAGTCAGCCTGGAGGGGGAAGGAGGGAGGGACGCGAGAATAAAGGCGAGATAAACAACTCACATGGAACGTTATGGCAAGTACATAACTTCTATATGTGAAGTTGTTAAATCTTGCCGTTTATTCTCACTGATGGGTAGCGTCCCTAGCACCCTCAACCTTGGGTGGCTCATGGGAGTATGTTCTTCAGTACCGCAGAACCAAAGGAAGACCTGTCCCTTGAAGTTCTATCTACTTTGTAATATGTGATAAAGGTATGAGGCTTAGATCAAGTGGCTGCAGCGCAAATATTGCCAAGGGGCAATTCAGCTTGAAAAGCAGAAGAGGTAGAGACAGCTCCGGTAGAATGAGCTTTTGGTTTGTGCGTTAAAAGGCATGCTGGCATTCTTACAAACAAAGGATATACAATCGGATAACCATTTGGATAAAGTTGTTTTAGCCACTGGATTGCCTTTTCTTGCTTCTGAGAAGGATACAAAAAGTTGTTCTGATTTCCTAATATCCTTAGTTTTGTCAAGATAAAATCTGAGCTGTCTGTGAACATCAAGTTTGTGCAGCATATATTCCAATTTGCTGGAGTAGTCAGGGAAAAAGACTGGCAGTTCAATGACCTGATTGATATTTGACTCAGAACAGACTTTAGGTAAAAATGAGGGGTTTGTTCTGAGAGATACTCTATCAGCATGGAAGATTATGTAGGGTGGTCTGAAGTTCTGACACTCTGCGGGCAGACGTAATGGCCACAAGAAAAATTGTTTTCCAAGATAAAAATTTTAAATCACAAGAAGATGCTGGTTCAAAAGGGGGAAGAATAATTTGAGACAGCATAAGGTTTAAATTCCAGGGAGAAAAGGAAATTCTGATCGGAGGTCTCATATGAAGAACGCCTTTAAGGAAGGTTTTAGATAATTTATGGCTCATAATATTTGAGCCACCAAGACCAAGGTGAAAATTGGGAGATAGCAGCTAACTGAACTCAAAACTGTAGCAGCTGCTGCCCCTTCCTTAAAAATTTTTGTTAGAAATTCTAAAATCGAAGATAGCGGAGCTCGGAAAGGGTCAATGCTCTGCGCGTTGGCCCAAATTGAGAACCTTTTCCATTTACTGCCATATAATTTCCTGGTAGACGGCTTGTGAGAAGATAAGAGAATCTGTCTTGTATCTTCTGAAATTGAATGAAGCCTGGCAATTAGGGGAAGTGGATTAGCCAAGCAGTCAGTTTCAGGGACTGCAGAGAAGGATGAAGATCCCCTGACGGGTGAGTCAGAAGGTCCGGAACTGAGTCCAGGATCCATGGATCTTCCAACAGATGATGGTGGAGAAACGGAAACCAAATCTGTCGAGGCCAGTAGGGGGCTATGAGTATAACAGTCCTTCCCAGTGATTTTGCTTTCTGTAAAAATCTGGGTATTAATGGGAAGGGTGGAAATGCATAGAGACCACCCGGGGGCCAATCGTGTAAAAGTGCGTCTCTCGGGGGGTGACCGGGAGGTGGTATTAGGGCAAATTAGCTTCTGCATTTTGAATTGATGTGGCTGGCAAAAAGGTCACAGCAAGGCTGGCCCCATTTGCAGAAAATCAACTCCGCAACCTGTTTGAGAGACCACTCGTGAGGGAGTAATATTGTCATGCTTAGCTTGTCCGCTATCATGTTGGATTTCCCCGGGATGAGCATTGCTAACAAAATGCTGGGACGACACAGCCCTTTGCCAGACCCGGAGGGCTTCTCGACAAAGGGGGTAAGACTTGGTTCCGCCCTGCTTGTTCAAGTACCAGACTAGGGACTATTGCAATTCAGACTGACAACATGTCAGTAGAGGGAGAGAGTCCTGAAAGTACTGCAACGCCAGAAGTACCACTCTCAACTCTAGAATATTGATGTGCAGATGTGATTCTTGATCTGTCCATGTGTCTTGCGCAGTCTTTCCCTGAAAATGCCCCCCCCCCCCCTATCAGGGAAGCGTCCATGGTCACAGTGGCTACTGGGGGGGGGGGGCAAAGGGTCTTCCGATTGTGACATGGAGACGTCAACCACCACTGAAGGTCGCTCCTGCAAGAATCCGTGATAAGAATCATGTGGTGCATCGGTAGTTTCTGGTAAGACCACTGAGCGAAGAGGAGCCATTGAAGAATTTGCATATGCATCCTTGCGAGTGGTATGCTGCTGCCATCAAACATAGTACTTTCAATACCTCCGCTGCTGTAGCTTTGTTCTTCGATATCAGTGAGCTGACGTTTTGGCGGAGAAGAGAGACTCTTTCGATAGGGAGACGTAGAGTGGTAGTTGAGGTATCTAACTCTCCTCCTATAAAAACGGTATGCTGCGATGGCGATAAGGCAGACTTTTCGAAGTTGATTGTAACGCCTAACTGATGGCAGAGTGTCAGAGTGTATTGTGTTGCCAGAGTCAATTGATGCCTGGTGGTAGTGGTGAGGAGCCAATCGTCTAGGTATGGAAACACCTGGAATCCTAGACATGTCAGGTGAGCCGTGACCACTGCCATGCATTTGGTGAACACTCTGGGGGCTGTAGTGAGACCAAAGGGCAGGGCTTGAAACTGGTAATGATTGACTCCGAGCCGGAAGCGCAGATGATCTCTGGAGTGCCTGTTCATCTTTATGTGATAGTACGCGTCCTTGAGATCCATGGAGCACATCCAATCGCCTTTCCCTAAGAAGGGAAGAATGGACTGAAGCGTGACCATCTGGAACTTCTCTTTCTTTACGAACTGGTCGAGTCTGTTGAGGTTCAAGATAGGTCTCCAGTTCCTTGTTTTCTTTGGTACCAAAACGAATCTGGAGTACGTTCCGAATCCAACTTGGTCTGCTGGGACTGGCTGGATGACTCTTTTTCTAGCAATCTGTGGACCTCTACGATTGCTTGTTCCTTGAGACTGAGTGGAACATCTGGGTTTTTCTATATAGGAATGGGAAGAGTTAAGAACGGTATGAAACATCCTCTGGAAATGATGCTTTGTACCAAAGTATCCGATGTTCTGTTTAGCCAGGCTTCTGGGTACAAAGACAGGCGAACAGTCGGGCCCTCTTTCAGGGGTGCTGGTAGGACTGACCGGAGAATTAACCCCTGTCACCCTGTTGCTGCGGACCCCCTCTGCCACGGGGGCGGCATATTCCGTTATAACCCCCTCCTCTGCCTCTAGAGGGGGTTTCTCCACGTGTGTCCTGAAAGGTTGCCTGAGGTTTTCGGAACCACATTTTTCCTCCCCTAGGGCCCTTGGGGTAGGGTCGAGTAGGGGGTCGAAAAACAGACCCCAACGGCAGATAAGGTCTTGCCTTCCTGCTCACACCTGGTTAAAGTTTCCTTTACTTTGGGCCCAAACAGTGATGAGCCATCAAATGGGGTATTAATAAAGGAAGACTTAAAGGGTTCCGCAAAGGAACAGAGACGCATCCAGGCTCGTCTTCAAAGAGCAATGCCTGAACTAGTGGCTCTACTCGAACCATCAGCTGCATAGGATATGAGACGCATGGACGAGTTCACCACTGAGTTTAGGGTAGCGAGCTGGGCGTTGACTTTGTCGGCCACTCCTGCAGCTACCGTACCATGGACAGCATCTCCTAGCTCTTTCAGGAGGTCTCTCTGTAGTCTTGTAAAGTGGGTTAAGTAGTTCAGTGAACGCAGAGAAAAAGTCGCTGAACTAAACATGCGCTTCCCATATCTATCCATAACCCTAGAATCTCTGTTAGGGGGATGGATAGAAGAGGATGTCTTAGATACTTCCTTTTTCGTGGCTGCAGCTACCACCATGGCATCAACAGGCACTCCTTTTGTCAAAAATGGCTTGTTCACTGGGGCAGATATGAATTTATTGGGTCTACGACGGACAGGTTCCATGGCCTCCAGTTACTCCCACGCCTTACAAGAGATCAGATCCATGAGCTCGTCGTAAAGCGGAGACACCAAAGAAGTGGAAGGTTGAGACCCAAAAGCCTTCAAGAGCAAGGACTCATCCTCAGATCGAGGGGACCCTTCTGACTCATCTAAGTCAGTGTCAGATGTCAAAGACTCCTGTGGGGAGTCTAACTGCCTCCTCTTGCACAGTCTCTTCCTGGGCACCTCTTCAGTGGGGGGATCTGGGGAGGTCTCAGAAGAGCAGGGGACGCCCTGTGGGGGTACTTGAGGCTTGGGGTCTCTACGCTTAGAGGGATTGGTAGATGAAGAAGCAGACACAAGAGCTTGAGGGGAGAGGGAAAGCTGAACTGATGCTGACGTTGTCTTTGGAGACAAAACTCCCCTCATAGCATCGAAAAAACCATGGCCCAGACGAGATGGAGTGGACGGACCCGAGAGTACCGTCCGATCTTCCTGGCACCGAAACCCTGGGCTCCGAGCCTGAGGTAGCAGCCGAGCTCATCCAAGCCAAAGCCCCGAGAGGAAGAGTCTGCACAGACAAGACGGTGAGACTATCCACCCCAGACCCGACGGGAGAGCGTCTGCTCCTAGAGCCTTTGGTCGGCGCCGAGGACAAACGAGTAGATGGAGCCAATAACACCAGTGTGGGTATCGGCTCCAAGGGTTCTACCACCATTGGTTCAATTTCCTTCGGCTCAGAGAGTCCAGTACAGCTCGGAGGAGTAGACAAATCCGGTTCCATGGTCTTCAGTACCGACGAGCTGGTCAGGGCCGACAACAATTTGTCAAGTCCTGGTACCTGTAAAAGCTTCTGCACTAGCCGATCCATGTCCAAATCTGAAAGGCTGACTGAAGATTTAGCTGAATGCACTGAAAGTCCTGACTGGAGCAGAGGTGAAGAAGGAACTTCAGAGACCGGCTCCAATACTGAGAGCTGGCTCTGAATCAAAGGTACACTCGGTTTCGACGACTGTGGAACCGATGACCCTCCTCCTGAAACCTTAGCCTTTTTTGAGACCTTATCTGAAGACTTGGATTTTGAGAATTTGAAGGACGTACTAGCACTCTCATGGCTACTCAAAACTTCCGAAAAAGATTGCTGTAGCAATCCCCTGTCTATAAGTTGCCTCCTTCTCTCCAAGAGGACTCTTGAAGAAAAGGAGTAGAGGACTCTTGAAGAAAAGGAGTGGCAAATGCTACAGGAGTCTTGGAGGTGTTTAGCCCCCAGACAGTAGACACACTGAATGTGTCCATCAGCGACGGACATTTTCTGCCCACAATCTGGGCATTTTTTTAATCCCGATTTGGGATGGGATTTCTCCTTATCATCCGACATTTTTAAAGGAAAAAACAGCAAATTAGATCCACAAACAACTAAGCCCAATCTGGGCACTATATATAACAGTATTATATATATATACAAATATAGGGCTAAGAGGCCCACAGAAAAAGCCTGACTATTATAAGGATTAAGTAGAGAAAAAAGGGCTAAAGGCCCACACAAACTAAGAAGCCAACAAGGCCCTAACTTTTAAACTATTTATACTAAGTATTTAACTATAGAGTAGAGTAAATATAATGGTACTAACACACACTATATTTTTTAAACAAAAAAGAAAATATTTTATAGACTTGCTGTTAATTTTTTTCTAAAATGGTCCGAGCTAGCTGGATCACCTAGATCTCTCTTGCCGCGGCAAACTAGATCAGAGGTAATTCCAGCAGTGCATTGTGGGATAAGGGGCTTGGTCTCGAGCTACTGGCAAACCTTGAGCTTGCCATCGGCTCCGAACCCAACAGTGAGAATAAACGGCGAGATTTAACAACTTCACATTATAGCCTTTGACCATCATGCATCTACAGTAGTGAGAAAACTATTCTATGTTGTGTAACATATAAACAAAGGTATGGCATCTAGGTCCAAGGAAGTCATTGTTCCACTGTATTTGGCATTCATCAGACCTGTCATTGAGTACAATGTCATTGGTATGTAACTAACAAGGCATATCCAACTGGAATGTCCACAGAGGTTCCTCACTAAAACAATACAAGGCGTACGTAAAATGTCCTATGCAGACTGCATCAAGGCCCTATCCCAGTCTTCTTCAGGCTGTTGAGGGGAGATCTATGTCTGGCATACAGGGCATTGTTAGATCCCACTCCGATGGACTTCCTACATATCCACAAAACAAACAGCACCAGAATTAGCTATTTTAAAGATGTAAACCTTGCGTGCGATACAAATAGGACATGCTGGACAGATAGGTATGTATTCCGGAGACTACTCCATCTCTGGAACAGGCTCCTCCCCATTCATGCAAATTCCTCCCTAACCCAATTAAAGTACAACTTGGGCAACTGGATGGAGAACAGGAAATTCATTCCTGGCTTGTCACCTATGTCTCTAATGGAGACAGGCAACCTGTAAATGGTTCATCTCCCAAGCCCCTGCTTACACTTATCAAGGGTTCAAGGGTACCAGAACTTGTCAGAGATCTGAGACACATGGCTAGGCTTAAAACGGCCCTTGTGGTCGTTAACCTAGCAAACGCCAATAAACCTAGGACCCTCTCCGGCAATTCTTTCACATAATGATGCAATCTGGCAGCCACATCTCACTGGAAGTGCATCGTGTGGCTAAAGTAGTTAACAAGGGAAAGATGGCAGAGACAAAGTCATGCTTCCCAAGCCTTACCATGGACCTGGAGGATAGACAGTAGAGCTGTGAACAGTGGAAGCCCTAGGAGGGCTGTCATATAAACAGTGATGTCAGGCTTGGGAGTCTCTCCCCAAACTACATAATCCTTCAGAGGTTAAACTATTCATTCTGCTTTCTTTAGAACTGGGGCTAATGGGTCAGAGTTCTCTTGCTCAAAGGATCCAACCAGAAGGATTGCGGTGGAAGGTGAAGGGACTTCTATAGATTCCCCTGTGGAAAAAACAGCTCAGTAGACCAGTCCTTTCTCTTGCATGATATGGAGAAACTCTAAATTAAGGGTCTCTGGGGGTGGGGTGAATTGACCCCTTTCACAACATCTAGATCTGTGGAAAGACAAACTTTGGTTCAATAAAAAAGTTATGCGCTTACAATAATAGTACTATAAGGAGTTCAACAGATGGACTGATATCACAGTCATTATGAACATTTAGTGGGTCAAACTTACCATCTCTTTTCATCATGCACATAGTGTGGGGGGTACCTTGTCTCACAAGACATCTAGTGGCACTTCAGAAGTACAAGGAAATAACTTACGTTATTGGAAATGCTTTCAGTATCTCAGACTCCCACTGCTCAGATGCTTTTGGACAATTTTACCCAAAGAAAATTTTCCAAAAATAAACTGACAAGTTAATGCAATCCCTCTCACATGACTGCTCACCAGGCTATGATGAACTTTCTCTCCAAGTTCCTCAACAATATGAAAACAATCTACACCAGCACATCTGAAATGTAAGCAACTTCTCACACAACAAACCTTCCCTGAGATCTGAAAGAAAGCCACATTCATCCATCTCTTTAAATGCACAAAACCATTTGCTACCTTTGACTTCTGGCCCAACCCCCCCCCCCCCCCCCCGCCCAGGAAACCTGAAAAAGATGTATGCAACCAGCTTGACTCATACCTTTACAAGTGCAGCATATTATTTTCACATTGGCATGGCTTTATTAAAACACAAAAATACTCAAACTGCCCTAGACAATTCCAAATGTAGCAGAAGCAACTGGGCTAATAAAGAATTTCAAAAGCATACTTAAATGTGATAGCAATACAGGTAACCCCACATTAATTACAGAATGAGAAAAAATCAAAAGTACACTCCAGGTGCTATGAAGAGCAAACATAGCAAACAAAGATGGAAGCAAAACTGATTTTGTGAACTTTAATTATGCACAGACTTAGAATGAGGTCTATTCCTGTGCACAGACTTAGAATGAGGTCTATTCCTGTCATGGTATTAAAAAAAAAAAAAAAAAAAAAAAAAAGTAGTTGTGTACACTTACCATAAATGCAGATGTTAGAGTGCATTCACTGTTGCAGTCATCACATTTGGGTAAATACCAGAGTCTTGGATTCCTGCGTTGGATGCAGTCTCTTCTTCCATGACGTCAGGGGTATAAAACATGCAGCCGATGCCATTACATCAGTTTTTCTTGCACTAGATGTCAGGTTCCCCCACAATGGGAAGAAATTATATGTTATGGTACCTCTCCATCAAAAAGCAAATACACCAGAAAGCTTAAATACACCAAAGAAGAAGGAAAGGAAAGGTAGAGCCAAGAGAAGTCAGGGGGCTGGAGGGAGGGTAACCAGGACTGCAACAGTGAACACACTTGAACATCTACATTTATGGTAAGTGTACACAACTGTACTATGTTCTTCGTGTTTTACTGTTGCAGTCATCACATTTGGGTTGATTCCCAAAGCTAAGGGAGGGAGGATGAAGTTAGGGCCAGCTATTAAGCCTGGCAAGACTGCAGTGGCAAAACCAGCCCTAGATTTAGAAAAAATAGGCACGTGGTAATGCTTGGTGAAGGTATGTACAGACCTCTAAGAAAGGCTGTAGAGGTAGAAGCAGCCCTGGTGGAATGTGATCTTATCCCCTGTGGGGTAGGTTTTCCATGGTGCTTATAGCAGAAATTAATGCAATAGGCTACCCATTTAGAAATGGTTTGCTATGAAATGGCCTTCCCCTCTGCCCCTGCAGCAACGCCAACTAGCAGTTGTTCAGATTTTCTGAGAGGCTTAGTCCTGTCCAAATAGAATCTAAGGGTCTGTGCACATTCAAAGAGTGCAGTATTTGTTCTCCTTTGCTTTGTGGATTCAGGAAAAAGGTACGCAAATGAATGGACTGATTAAGGGCCACATGAGACACCACCTTGGGCATAAAGGAAGGACTGGTCCTGAGGGAAAACCTGTCTGCATAGTAGACTATGAAGGGCTGTACTGCCATGAGGGCCTGTAATTCAGACACTCTTCTTGCTGAAGTGATGGCTAGAAGGAAGGCTGTTTTCCAAGAAAGGAATTTCAACTCTGCAGTTGCAGCTGGCTCAAAAGAGGGAGCGGGAGCTTTTCCAACACAAAGTTAAGGTCCCAGGCTGGATTAGGGACTCTCTTGGGGGGGGGGGTCTTAAATTTCTGGTCCCTCTGAGGAATTGCTTTAGCGGGGGGGGGTGAGAGAAGAGGGGTGGTTCAGTATTAAATGTGCTGAAATGGCAGAGGTATTAATTTTAATTGACGAGAAGGATAGGCCCTTGTGGAGCAATTCTGTTAAGTACTGAAGTATATGAGGTAAGCTGGACACCGTTGTGCCCATCCCGAGTCTGGCTCCAGGAACAGTATCTTTTCCACTTTTCAGCATGGTATTTTCTAGTACTAGGCCTCCTTGCCTCCAGAATGACATCTAGCACCTGCTTACTGAGGGATGCTATTGGAGAGCTCAAGGAATTAGCCAGGCTGCAAGGTTCAGGGTTTGAAGCTGAGGGTGCAGAATCTGGCCCGCCTGCTGGGACAGCAGGGAAGGGATCTGAGGCAGGTGCCATGGTTCCAGCAGTGTCATACTGCACAAGACAGTATACCAGTGTTGGTGTGGCCAGTCTGGTGCAATCAATAATTGTCCTTGGCTTGTCCTGTTTGATCTTTAGGAGAACCTTCAAGAGGAGTGGCAGAGGGGGAAAGGCATAAACAGAGAGGCTTTCCCAGGTAAAGGACAGGGCATCCACTTTCCAAGCTTGATTGTGGGTAGTCCTTGTGCAGAATTGGTTCAATTGGTAGTTCTGAGGGGAAGCAAACAAGTCCATCCCTGGAGTCCCCCATTTGTTCCTCAAGAGTTTGAATATTTTTGGTTCCAGTTTCCATTCGTGTGGGTCCATGAGATTTCTGCTTAGGTCATTGGCCAGTGAATTTAGCTTGCCTTGCAGGAAGTGAGCCTGTAGGTGCACTTGGTAGCTCAAGGCTGTGTTCCACAGAGCCATGACTAGTCTGCAGAGAGGGTATGAGTGGGTTCCCCCCCCTGCTTGTTTATGTACCACATAACTGTGGTGTTGTCTGTCTTTACCAATAATTGTCCTGGAAGAATGTGGTCTTTGAAGGCTGTCAGGGAATTCTGTACAGCTAACATTTCTTTTTGGTTGATATGCAGGTGCATAGGTCTCTGGTTCCATTTGCCCTGAATGCACTGCCATGCCAAGTGAGCCCCCCATGCATAGTCTGATGCGTCTGTTATTAGGGTTTGGTCGGCAGGGCGTAGAGTGAAAGGGAGCCCCTTGTTGTGGTAGCAGGCCTCTGCCACCAAAGGAAATCTGTCTTGATACAAGGAATGATAGGAATCATTGATTCCAGATCCTGAGAATGTTGACACCATAGGCTTTTTAGATACCATTGTAGTTTCCTCATATGCAGTCTTTCATATGGAATTAGTAGAATGCAAGAGGTCATGAACCCCAGGGCTTGCAGAATTTTCCTTGCAGATAGCTGGGTCTTTGTGGCCAGTAGTTTGAAGTAGGTTGTCAAATAAACTTGTTTCTCTGGAGTGAGGAAAGCCATCTGGGAAGTTGTGTTCAAGCTTGCTCCAGGAATACAATCTGTTGGCAGGGTACTAGGTGAGATTTCTTTTCGTTTATGATGTACCCCAGTGAGGTTAGAAGATTCTTTACGAATGCCAGATGTTATAAAAGCAAATCCTGGCTTTCTGCCTGAATCAGACAATCATCCAGTTATGGGTATATCTGAATATTTGAGAAAAAACAGTAGCAGTGGATGTAACACAGCAGAATATCAGTCTGATGAAGAGGTGAACCCTTGAAAGTGCTTACTTACAATAAATTGGATATTCTGCTGTTACATCCAGTGCTACTGTTTTATCTCATTTGCTTCTTTTTACTCTAGTTGTTTTATTGCCTGAGGCTATATATTTTTTGCTTATATCTGAATATTTCTCTGCCTGAAAAATGCAATGGCTGGAGCTTTGTGAATACCCTGGGCGCAGTAGATAAGCCAAAGGGAAGTGCAGAGAACTGACAGTGCATGGAGCCTGCCCTGAAGCGTAGGTATTTCCTGCAAGATTCCCTTATTGGAATGTGCAGGTAAGTTTCCTTTAAGTCTAAGGTTGCCAACCAGGCATCTTTGCCTAACATAGGAAGCAGCTGTTGAAGTGTTAGCATTTTGAATTTTGGAATTACCAAAAAGGTGTTTAGAATAGAGAGGGGCCAGGAGCTCTATTTTCTGGGTACCAAGAAAAGTCTTGAATAAAAACCTAGTCCCCTTTCTTCTGCTAGGACAAGTTGAATAGCCCTGATACTTAAAAGAGAGAGAACCTGCTGTTGAGACTCTGCCCACTGATTTGGGGGTACATCCGGCCAACCGTTTGGGGTTGGTAGGGTGTGGAAGTAGAATCTGAATCCTTGGGAAACTATATTTAAAACCCATTTGTCTTGGGTAATGAGTTCCCAGTTTCTTGCATGCAGGGCGAGCTTTCCTCCTAAGGGAGAAGGCAGTTGAGCAGGGCTTGGAAGAGTGTCATTTTTCCATATGGGGTGCCTTACTACTCCCTGCTTTGGAAGTGGGAGCCCCCCCCCCCACTGCTTAGGCCTGTGTGTAGCCTGAGACTGTAACCTAGGTGGCCTGCTGTTCCTGGGTTTGGACAGACGGCCTGGAAGAGACTGGAAAGGACTAATTCTTTGAAGGCCAATGCCTAACTAAATCTGGGAGGCTGTACTTGCAGGAATTCTTAGTTTGCATATATTTAGCTTTTTTTCTCCATCCTTTTGAGGACTTCTGCTATGTTGCCAAACAGGCTGTCCTGGTTTAAGAGAGCGTGAAGTAATTTAGCTTTAGCATGATCTTTATTTTATTTTACATTTGTTAACCGGGCTAGTCCAACTGGATACATGTCCATTTTCAGTGGAGGCCCGAGGAGAAAAGCTCCGCTATCTAATACATGGTAAAAAATATAAACACAATATACAAGTTATTACAAGCACAATAAGCATATTCCACAATACATGGGGTATTTCAAGCACAAAAAATACTTAAGACATTAAACCGGAAAATGAGAAAGTAAGGTAATAGGAGATATAGCTGATACAGAAATACTGGAATGGGTAGTATGATACAGCAGAGATTAAGGAGTTTGTTTAAAAGTTTGCAATAGTATGTAGAGAAGAGTATAGTTGATAGATAAGTGACAAGAAAGTTAGTAATGGAATGTAGATAGGAGTCTAGTTGATAGATAAGATCTGGCAAGTTTTGCTCCTTAAGCCAAGCATGCCTTCTAAGTACAGACCCTGTGACAGCAGCCCTGCAAGATGCTTCTAAAGAGTCAAAACCACATTGCAAAATATGTTTACCAACTTGTTCTGCAGAATGCCTTAAATCCTATAATTCCTTGTGTTCAGCACAGTCAGGAATCAACATGATTTTCCATTTAAGTAGTCCCATAACATGCTGCTGGCATATAAAACTGTCAGTTCTCTGCACTTCCCTTTGGCTTCTCTACTGCGCCCAGGGTATTCACAAAGCTCCAGCCATTGCATTTTTCAGGCAGAGAAATATTCCCTAATGGCCAAAGTAGCAGATGTGTATACCTTCTTACCCCATCTGTCCAAGGCTCTAGAATCTCTATCAGACGGGGTAGAATTTTTGGCAGCAGTAGCCCTAATGCCCTTTGGTCCTTGTGAAATGGTGTCTGGATCCGCAGTAAGATTCTTGAAGAGGAACTTGTGAGAGTCAGGTACTCTGTAATACCTCTCAGGTTTACTGGGAGCTGGAGGTAAGGTGTCTGGGGAAAGGCTGGATTCCAGGAAAGCATCATCTACAATATCCAGAACAGGAGGGATAGCTAAAGGCCTGTGTTGAGGAAGGAGTAAGAATTCCCCAAGCCTCTTTTTGGAGTCCTGGCTTTCCCATTGGAAATGCTCCCTAAGAGCATGCAAGGTTTCACCAAAAGAAAAATCTTCTGGAGGGGAAGCAGAGGGAATGGAATCCTCTGCATCAGAATCCTCATAGATAAATAAGAGCAAATCCTGGTAATCAGAAGAAACAGAAATATCAGATTCCTGATCAGAAGGAAAATCAGTTCTAGGTCTCAGAGTGGGAAGGCTGGCTTCCCCTAATTAAGGTAATAAGGTCTTCAGCCATTCTAAGCATTTGTTTTTTTTAAGCATATGGGCCCGACCATGCGGTTTGGACATTGGTTTTCTAGGCGTGCTGCGAGTTTTAGGCCTGGATGAAGAAGATGGCTTCGGTTTAACATGCAAGTCTGTAGGCCTTTATATTCCCTCAGAAGCCGGTGCCTGCACAGTGGCTCCAGACCCACCCAAGGTAGAGACATCCACAGGTTCCATAGTCGAAATAGCATCTTGTGGCATACCGGACTCTGAAGGGGTCTCAGAAGAGGCCTGCGAATCTGAAGTAGCGGGTATCAGGGGTTGCAAAAGTGCCTCACCGAGTACCGGCGGACTGGCGACTAGCTTAACGGAAGCATCGTCAGCAGTTTTGGACCTATGCGGTCTGTCTCCGTCTTTATTCTTACTTTTTTTTTAGGAATATCGGTAGTCGGATGGCTTACCGAAGCCATTTCTGGATAGTTATACTGAGTACCAAAATAATTTGCTACAAATATAGCCCGACGACGAATAGTTCGGGGGTTTAATAAGGCACAAAACCGAAAGTGAGGGACATTGTGGTCTGGGCCTAAGCAAGGAATGTAGTATGAATGAAAATCTTTGAGGTATTTGCTTTCCACAGGTAATACAATGGTTATCTTTTACTGACATCAGTTAAGAGCAAGAAAAAGGATCCCCAATGGGGTACTTGGCTTTTTTGAAGGTTTCGGTTCTGAAACTCGAAAATGAAAATTTCAGGAGTCGGCCGATCGGCACTTGTGAACTGCTTCTGCTTTGGGCACCGCGCAGCAAGAAAGACTGATGTAATGTCGTTGGCTGCATGTTTTATACCCCAGACGACCTGATGTCATGGAAGAAGAGACAGCATCCGACGCAGAAATCCAAGACTCTGGAATTCAGGCTGGCTGAGGGCTACCTGCAGGCAGATAATCGAAATGTGATGACTTAACAGTGAAACACGAAGAACATCTACACACTTGACTAAATAAAAAAGGAGGAAGCTCTAAACAGTAAAACAAATAACATCACCACCCACACCAATAAGTGTTACTTTACCAGTGCTTTCTGTTGATTTATCCAAAGCCTTTGATGCTCAATTATCTTGATTAAACTAGTTTTAGACCAACCACTTCAGACTGGTTTACTAGTCTCCTGTCAAACAGAACCTTCAAAAGCAAAATACAACAGCTCCATGCAACAATTCCTCATCACCACTATATAATCATCATTGGTATTTCCCAAAGATCCAACCTGACACCTATTCTCTTCATTAGAGTCTTGCCTACAGATCGAAAAACTAAAGTTATTATTTCTGCAGATATTAGTATTTTTTGGCTCTAACAAATAAAATTCTACACAAAAACACACATTCCAAACCCTGCACCCATCTAACTTTGAACAGCAAAAAGTATAGAATTGTGCTCTTTGGCACACCCCAAAAACTGAACACATTTCCCAAATTAACAAACCCATTATCATTTAACAACTAGCCTACAGAACATGTCCTCTCCTTCATAAACCTTGGGGTCACATCAGTTTAAAGCATAAAACTACATGCTACAAACGTAGATGTTATGATTAGCTCCAATGTGTTTGGATGCCACAAAATCTCACAATTCCAAAGAGAAAATGTTATAGGCAAAACTGTCCTTCAGCTTCAGTTTGAATACTCCCTTCCCACCTTGGGGTCACTCAACCCCAGCTTAAAATATCACACTACATTCTACAAACTTAAAAGCTATGATTAACTCCAGTGTCTTCAGATACCACAAAATATTACAATTCTACCCTTCCACCTCAGTTACAATACACCTTTCCATTACTTACCTAAGCCTCAACCAAAACACTCAAAGACTTCCAAATCTCAAATAAGAAATGAGCCCTACTGAATCACAGTCTGGCAAGTGAACAGGCTCCCCATTAAAGAACAAGGGGCTCTACTACTCCTCTCTATTATTCATAAGAGGATTCAGAATGACTCTACCTTTCTCCCTAGTCAATGGCCAAAAAAACCCTTAGCAACTTTACTCACATGCCAATGTTACACCTACTACTGGCCAGACCTAACAACTCACCTCCAATAACCATGCATTCTCTAGCTTGTCTGCTAAGCTATGGGACTTTTGTATCTGCTCAACTCCACAATACTACTATCTACAATAAAATTTAAAGGAAAAACAGTAACCCTTCTCAGAAAGGAAAACACTTGTAACCTGCTTCAACCATCCACCAATAACAAATCAAATTAAAAAAATTAACACTAATGCTCTCCACCTTCCTTACTTTTCATAAACAGTATTCTTCAATTATGATACTCCATATACTCATCCTACCTCTGCTGCATACGTTAACTTCTTCCCACTAGATCTTCATTTAACTACCCAGTTGATACTGCAAAGCAAGTAATCCCAGTCCCAATTACTTCAGAATGGGAGCTAGGAATGTGGCTGGTTCCAAGATGAAGCAAGCTGTAGCTTGTCCTAATAAGAATGTTTTGTTGTAGTAGTTTAACTTTGTGGATCAGAGGTTGTCCCAGTAAGGATATAGAAATCTGGGTGACAAAAGTTTAGTTACAAAGTCTCCATAGAAAAAGATATCTGATGGATTTCATCTCAACAACCAGGTCTTATTGAGGATGATTTAGTCTGGATTGAGATCCTGTAATTACTAATAGTTTGTCCCTGTAAGAACATTTGTATTTGGCAGGTATCCTTATTGCAGTCAGTTTGTCCTGATAAGGATGTCTGTGGTATGTAAAATCTCTTAAAAAAAAATCACTAAATAAAAATCATAAGACTACATTTGTCCAGCAAGGGCATCTTGATGTTACATCTTTACAAGACATCTGGAGATCAGTGGAGTAACTTTGTCCTGATAAGAACATTGTTAGTCCTTTGGTCTTTCATCCTGAAAAGGACATAAATCAGTTTAAAGAAAAAAAGACTCTGGAAGCCATGTTTCTTGGTTCTTGTAGGAAGTTTACTGAAAGTACAAGGCAGATAAGCCGTGTTCCTTTCAGTGGAATTGGTAAACAGCACACAATTTATTATAGTAGAAGTGGTGGATGTGTAATGGGAGTAATCATCTTTGGGATTAGATTATTGGATACCTCTAAAGCTGTGCCATTTAGTCTCACCACAGTCTCTAAACTGGTAGTGACCCATCTCCTATCTGAAAGCACAGAATCCCCCCCCCCCAAACTCCTCCTCAATCTTTTCGAGAAGTAACATGGAAGTTGAAAGAAAATCCAATTGTTCATCCTGAGACAGGGTAGAAATGATTGCACAGTGACCATTCTGAAATGAGTCTTATGAACATAGTTGTTTATTAGGCTGATGCCCAGAATGGCATGAGGTCCTGAGTTTTCAAAGGAACCAAAAAGAACCTTGAATGAAAACCTGACCCTCTCTGTCTGGAGGGACATCTTGGATTGCACTTTTTTTCTAGAACAGAATCTCTTTTTGAGCTACTTTCACCTAACTGGATGGGACACTGGGCAAAGTACAGTTTTGTACCTACCATAAATGTAGATGTCCGAACTGGATAGCATCTGCAGTCATAACAAGTGGGTTGTCCTGTCGTCAGGCAGCCCTGCAGTCGGCCGGATTCCAAAGTCCGGGTCCGGCTTCGGCTGATGTCGCACTCCACCCGACGTCATCTCTGTTGGTCTTCGGGTATAAAAGCATCAGCCGACGCCATTTTCCTCAGTGTTTCTTGCCCCAGATGCCAGTAGCCCTCTTGCAGGCTAAAAATTTGGATAGATGCCAATGTTTCCAAATAGATAGAGGTAAACACAACAATAAGCATATATGTACATATATACAAACAAATACACCATAAAGACTCCCCAACAGCTAGCTATTAGGAGGGTAAACACCCTAGGAGTACCACAGAGGGAAGGAGGGAGGGTAATCCTGACTGCAGATGCTATCCAGTTCGGACATCTACATTTATGGTAGGTACAAAACTGTACTATGTCCTTCATGGATGCATCTGCAGTCATAACAAGTGGGTAGAATACCATAGCCAACTAGAGCAGGAGGATAAAAGTAGATTATGGTGTGTTTAGGATCCCTTGCAGTACAGCAGTGGCAAACCCTGCTCGGGATCTGGAATATAGAGGCAAATTATAATGCTTGGCAAATGTATGCACGGAGGTCCAAGTAGCCGCCTCAATAATGTCTTTGGTTGCCACTCCTCGTAAGAAGGCTGTGGTAGTGGCTGTTGCCCTTGTAGAATGAGGTCTTATGTTGTGTGGAATTGGTTTTCCATGGAAGGAGTAACAGTATCGTATGCAATTTCCTATCCATTTGGAGATTGTCTGTTTGGAAATAGCTTTTCCTTCCCTTCCTGTTGCATAGGCTACAAAAAGTTGGTCAGTCTTTCTGCTATTTTTTGTTCTGTCCAAGTAGTAGCGTAGCTGTCTATGTACATCCAAGGTATGCAGTATTCTTTCCCTCTGTTTTGTGGGTTGGGAAAGAAGGTAGGTAGGTGGATTGCCTGGTTTAAAGACACTCTGGATACCACCTTGGGCATAAATGTAGGATTAGTCCTCATGGACACTCTATCTTGGTGGAAGATTAGGAAGGGTTGCACTGCCATTAAGGCCTGTAGTTCTGAAACCCTCCTTGCTGAAGTAATTGCCAGTAGGAAAGCAGTTTTCCATGACAGGTGTTGTAGGTCTGCTGTTGCTGCTGGTTCAAAGGGTGATAGTGTCAACTTTTCTAGCACAAAGTTTAAATCCCAAGCTGGTAATGGTGGTTTCCTTGGAGGTTTTACATTCTTGATTCCTCTGAGGAACTGCCTGAGCAAAGGGTGCGAAAAACAGGTGGATCAAAGCTGTATTCTGCTGAAATAGCTGATGCATGTATCTTGATGGAGGAGTAGGACAGGCCTGAATGAAGAAGTTCGCCAGATACTCCAGAATGTTAGGCATATCTATGTTTGACACATCTTTTCCTCTTTCCGTACTCCAAATGACAAACCTTTTCCATTTTCCAGCATAGTTCCTTCTTGTTGAAGGTCTGCGTGCTTCAAGAATAATGTCTTTAACTCTTTGGGAAAGTTCTGGATTAGCTGCTGCTATGTGATGTTCCATGCAGTCAGTTGCAGCGTTTTAGGTTTGGATGTATGATGCCGTAGTTGTTCTGAGTTAACATCAAAGGCATCAGGGTATTGGCCACATATTGTTCCGAGACATGCTCTTCAGTAGTGGGTACCAGTGTTGTCTTGGCCAGTTTGGAGCTATCAGGATTATCCTTGGACGTTCTTCCTTGACTTTTAGTAGTACCTTGTGTATCAAAGGAAGAGGTGGGAATGCATATGCTGTTAGGCCTTTCCAGTTGAAGGAGAGTGAGTCCACTTTCCATGCTAGTGGGTGGAATGTCCTTGTGCAGAATTTTTTGAGCTGGTGATTGAGAGGTGATGCGAATAGGTCTATCTGTGGCATTCCCCATTTCTTGAGATGGTCTTGAAGATGTCCGGGTGCAGCTTCCATTCGTGGGCATCCAGTGGTTCTGCTTAATATGTCTGCTAGAGTATTGTCTTTCCCGGTACAAATATTGCCTGTAACTGAATGTTGTAGCTGAGTGCCAGGGTCCACAGCTCCAAGGTCATTCTGCATAGGGGTATGAATGAGTGCCTCCCTGTTTGTTGATGTACCACATGACTGTGGTGTTGTCTGTCCTTATCATCAACTGGCCCTCTTTGAGAAATGGTTTGAACTTTTGGATTGCCAGTTTTACTGCCAGCATTTCTTTTAGATTGATGTGCAGGTGAAGTTGATCCTGTGTCCACAATCCTTGCACGCATTTGTCCAGCATGTGGGCCCCATCCTAGGTCTGAAGCGTCTGTTGTGATGGTCTGGCTTGGTTGACATCTGCGAAAGGGTAGGCCTGGGTTTGACTGGCATGCCTGAGCCCACCATAGGAACTCCTGTTTTAAGCATGGAATTAGTGGGATTTCTGTTTCTAGACTGTGTCTGTGTTGGGACCATAAATTCTTTAGGTACCACTGTAGTTTCCTCATATGTAGTCTGGCAAATGGGACCAAGATTATGCATGATGCCATGAAGCCCAAGGCCTGCAGAACTTTTCTTGCTGTTAACTTGTTCAGTTTTGTTAGTGCCAAGAAGTAAAGAAGAAGTTCTTTTTGTTTTTCTGTAGTCAGGAATGCCATTTGTTGTACTGTGTCCAATTCAGCCCAAGAATGTCCTTGTTTGGGATGGTATCAGCCTTGACTTTTGTAAATTGACTGTGTATCCCAGTCCTTGTAGCAAGTAAATGACCCTTTGTAAATCTGTTGTCAGCTTGCTTTTGTTGTCCCCTTGTAGCAGGCAGTCGTCCAGGTATGGGTAAATTTGAATTCCTGTAGTCTGCAATGGGCGATTACTGATGCCAGGCATTTTGTGAATACTCTGGGCAGTAGATAAGCCAAAGGGCAATGCTGAGAATTGATAGTGCTCTGATCCTGCTACAAATCTCTGGTATCTTCTGCAGATTGGTCGAATGGGGACGTGCAGGTATGCCTCCTTGAGATCTAGAGTTACCAGCCAAGACTCCTTGCCCAGCATGGGAAGAAGTTGCTGTAGGGTCAGCATTTTGAATTTTGGGACAATGATGTATGTATTTAAGGTGGACAGGTCGAAAATTGGTCTCCAACTTATTACCTTTCTTGGAACTAGGAATAGTCTGGAGTAGAACCCCTTTCCTTGTTCTGCTGTTGGCACTCTTTCCACAGCTCTCATGTTTGCTAACTCCATTATCTGGCGTAGAGCCTCTGTTTTTGATTTGGAGGTAGATTTGGCATTCCTCTTTGACTGGTAAAGTGTGGAAGTGAAACCGTAACCTTGATCTATGGTTTGTAAAATCCACTTGTCTTTTGTTATGTAGTGCCAGTTCTTTGAAAATAAGGTTAACTTTCCGCCTAGAGGAGCTGCTATTTGTTCCCTGGTAGGCGGATTTAGGATTAAGTCACTGTGGTTGTGCTGATGTAGTGGCAGTGGCTGTGCCTCTGTTGTTACCTTGCCACTGTCGCCCTCTGTAGGCACCTCCTCTGGATTGGTTTCTGCCTCTGGAACGTCTATTCCTGCCCCTTTGAAATTTTGTGGAGTCAGGAAAGGACCAATTTTTGGCAGGCCAGTTCCTGCTAAACCTTGGGGGTTGAACCTGCAAGAAATCTTTAACAGTTTGAACAGATTTTGCCTTTTCTTCCATTTTCTTCATAACCTGCTGGGCAGGTGTACCAAACAAACTTGTCTTGTCCATAGGAGCATCTAGCAACTTAGCTTTAACATGATCCGGTAAAGCTTGTTCCTTTAGCCATGCATGCCTTCTTATCACTGTGCCTGTCATGGCTGATCTAAATGAAGCCTCCAGTGCATCATAGCCACATTTTAAGGAATGGTTGCTAACCTGTTGTATGTTATTTACCATCTCTAATACATATTTCTTATCAAGAGATTCATCAGTGGTTAGATTTTAGTTAACTGATCAAGCATAAACTCTTGGTATTGTATCATGTGAAACTGACAGTTTAAAGCTCTAGCTGAGAGAGTAGCTGAAGTGTAGACCTTTTTACCCCATCTGTCTAATGACCTTGCTTCCCTTTCAGAAGGAATAGGGTTTTTAGCTGTGGTCGCGGCTACTGCCTTGGGACCCTGGGATATAGTTTCTGGGTCTGCAAGTGGGGCCTTGTAAAGGTGGTGATGAGTATCTGGCACCCTGTAAAATCTGTCTGGTTTGGCAGGGGCTGGGGTAAAGAATCTGGAGCGGAGCAAACATCATTGAAAGCATCATCCACCACAGGTAGAACAGGAGGTATAGCTAAGGGCCTGTGCTGTGGGAGGTGCAGAAAGGTCCTAAGTCTTTTTCTGGAGTCTGAAAAATCCTGTTGCTGCCATTGGAACTGTTCTCGCATGGCATGCAAGGTTTCCCCAAAGGAGAATTCTTCTGGTGGGAAGCAGCTGGAATGGATTCTTCAGCATCAGAATCTTCAAAATTGGAGAAGGAGCCTCAGGCTGGTCAGTTATGTCTGATTCATCAGCAGAATCATCAGAAGACACTGGCTCAGGGGCTCCGCCCTAGGGCTCTTGTCTGGGGGGCGAGAGGCCCTGTCTGGGTGAGATTGAGATCCTCTAATTAAAGAAATTAAATCTTCTGCCAAAGAAAGCATTTGAGAACTAGAAGAGGGCCTGGATGTGGGGGTTTAACAGGCACTGTTTTAGTAGTCTTGGCTGCTTTAGCCCTGGCGAAGGCCTTAATGGACATGGCAGCTGGAGGCCTAGCAGCACCACGTGCTGGGGTAGAGACATCCAAGGGATGGTGTCTGATAAGTCAACCACCGTAGTGGGTAAAATTTCTGAGGTCGATTCAAGAGTTGTAGCAGGGGCCTCAGTTGTAAGAATAGGTTCAGCTGTACTTTGAGCAGTTTTCTCGGTTTCGGCCGAAACAGAGACACTCGCGGTTTGCTTTACCGTGGTTTCGGCCGAAACCGCGGACCGCGAGTGTCGGTCTTTATCTTTGCGTTTTTGGGGTAGTCGGAGGATCCGACGGCATAATGTACGCAAAATCAGAACCGAAAAACTGTTCTGCAAACTCCGACCGACGCCTAAGCGTTCGTCGGTTGAAGGAGGCACAGGCCGAACAGGCTGCTACGTCGTGGGCTGGGCCTAAACAAGGCAGACAGTAAGAGTGGAAATCTTTATGAGGTATTTGTTTCCCACAGGTTAAACAATTGTTAACTTTTTCTGACATCGGCTGAGGCAAGAAAGAGTCCCCAACGGGGTACTTAGCTTTAGAAGTCTTCGAAGTAGTATTCGGTAGAAGTAATCTCTGGATCCGACCGACCGGCACTTGCGAACAGCTTCTGCTTCGGCGCCACGCAAGAAAGACGGAGGAAAATGGCGTCGGCTGATGCTTTTATACCCGAAGACCAACAGAGATGACGTCGGGTGGAGTGCGACATCAGCCGAAGCCGGACCCGGACTTTGGAATCCGGCCGACTGCAGGGCTGCCTGACGACAGGACAACCCACTTGTTATGACTGCAGATGCATCCATGAAGGACATCAGGCTTGTTGGGCTGAGGAGGAGGAGTTGTTTGGAAAATGGGAATGCAATAGCCTCTGGATATTATCCCTCTCATCCATTTGCCTGCTTAATAACCTGCCATGTGTTTGGGTGGAGGGAAAGACATCCTCTAAATTGCCTCAAGAGGCAGACCTTTACGGATACTGTTGCTTACAATGCAAAAAAGGGCCACGGTATCCCTGGTTTTGCAGACTCCCTCTGCCTCTGGGCCACTGTGCATTAAAGGGGTCACTTCTGCCTTGGCTGCCTCTGTCAGAAAATGAATCAAATCATTTTAAATTTAGACTTCCTGAACCAGGGAGACTGAAGTCCTTTTTGGTGCCTACTATATGATCTCTGTGGGAACCCTGAACTTTACTCAGGCAGAAGAAAGGGAGTTACCATCTTGCTCACACTTCTGCATGCTTTTCTTCACAGAAGATCCAAACAGGGATGACCATCAAAGAGGGAATTAGTGAAGAATGCTCTGAAGCTGTATGCAAAGTCACATATGTGCAGCCATGTGTGGCATTTTATTGTAATGCCCGAACCAACTGTCCTAGCCACTCCATTTGCCACACTGTGCATCAGGTGCATGTATGAGGTTGGTTATGTCCCATATAGTAGTCAGGGTAGCTTCATGTTGCTTACTAGACTCTGTTATAATAGGTTTCTTCAGAACAGACAAGTCCTGCTGGGCAGGATATCTCTGTTCATATGTGTGGTGTAGTTCATTGCTTTTACAGTGAAGGTGCCCGAAGCATATGCATGCTTACGTAATTTGCTCATTGCCCCAAACTTTTTACTGGGGGGGGGGGTGAATGAAAGAAGAGTCTAATGGCTCTTTTAATAGCTGTTGTCACAATGATGGTGAAGACCGCTGCAAACTTTGAGCAATGTTGTCTGTCCTTCGAAGGATGCAGTATCCTGTCAGATTTGAAGTGGCTGCTTCATTGATTTATCAGCTTTTTGCCAAGATCTCTGGACAGAAAGATCAATAAGTCTGCCCACAGGAGATACCACCAAGAATGTAGATGGTAGTGACCCATAAGCCATAATCAATACAGTCTTGCCCTGAGAGGGGAGTCTATGGGCCAAGCTCCACTCTCGCACATCTGCTCCAATATTCTGCCACAAGAGGCTTCCTCTGGAGGGAGCTGTGGGTAACCCTTCTGATCCTCTGAGCTGGAATGTGTAGTGGAAGACTGAGGAGAGTCTAGTGCTTCCTTTTGCACGTCCTTTTTTTCTGAATCTCAGGGGAGAGAGTCTCCCGAATCTTCAGAAGAATGATGCTACTACCGAGCAGGTGGATTGAAGGTCAGACTCCAACCCATGAACACTTGAGAGCGTGTCATGGTATGGAACTGTATCTGTTGGTCTCCTACTAGATTACAGTGCCACAGGTCCTATCATCCTCCCAAACATCTGAAAAAGCCAAACCTACCTCTGTAGGATCTAAAGACCTCACCCTAGCTGTTGGCTCCAACTCTCCCTTCGGAGAAATTATCACAATGTAAGGAGATTAGAAGGCTCCAATAAGGGATAAAAAGCCAAAGAGTCAAGTGTTAATAATCTAGACAGGAGCAAGGAATGTGACACTAATGGATCCAGTGCCTACAGTGAGGCCACAATCCCTCGGTGCAGAGACTGCAACAGCTGTGACAAAGCCATAAACATGAGAGTTGGATCAAAATACCTTTGTGCCAAAGTGAAGTAAGAAGTCTATATTAACAGTATAGGTGCTCGGAGTACGAACAGATCCAAAGACTCTGGAGTTGAAATATGGACTGGTGGAGGATCAATGACTGGTTCAAAGTCAATGGATCCGGCCACCTTTGGAGCCATAAGGGAAGGAATGAATCCAATCGTTATACAAGTCCTTATAAACATCTGCATCAAGCAGTCCAAGTCTGTTTCAGAAGCACTCACAACCTGAAGGACCTGTTTGGAGGAGTTGAAGACAGTCTTGAGGAAGGGTGCTGGCCTGGTTTGTCTACGGAAATTGCCCTTCTGGGGGAGTTTTGTGGTATAAATCGGTTCCAAGGAGGGGTGTTAAGTGAGAGTACAGGCCATCGAGACCTCAATCCTTGGCCATTTTGGAACTGAAGAGGAGGACATCAGATTCATGCATACATGGACTGTATGTGGTAAGGTGGTTATGACCAACTACAAGAGTTTGTTATATGCACTTGTTTTGGAAATGGCAGCAATATACTAAAAGAGATCAACGTGGTCAATGTAAGCATGAGAGGTAAGTTAGCTCTAACTGAAATTGTTTCTATGAAAAGCTAGAGAAGACTTCACCAAGAGCATTAAGCCCAGAAAAAAAAAAAAAAAAAAAAAAAAAAAAAGAGGATAATGGCCAATAAAAAGGGTTATCCAAGAGTCTTCAGAAGAAACAGGTTGAAATAAAGGAAAAGTACATATTTTCAACATGAAGTACAAGTCTCAATGTGAAACCGGATTTCAAAAAGGGGATCTACGAAGGATTTACAGGCAATTTTGTTAGGTTTCTCTGAAAAAAAGGAGGAGGTATATTAACATTGTTTGCTAGTAATGGAACTGAGGAAGTTAAACTTTTAATCTGAGCAAGTTAACAAGAACACCCGAGTAAGGATTCTAGATGTATGGGACAGAAAAGTTATTGCAGCTATAACATGATGAAACTCATTTGGTATAGATGAGTGATGGAGAAGGAAATACACTCGTGAAGGCCATATTGTGGAGTCTGGCTTTTTTGTTAATGGACCTTGTCAGCAGAGAAAATTTATCATCTCTGGGAGTTCAGCTTTTGCCATGTGTACCAAAGCATCCATGGGCTGACCTTTCAGAAGAGGAATGAGGGCAGTGGCTGGCGACACAAAAAGATCATTTTACAGTTGCTCCACAGATGGAATAATATCATGCAATTGAATGGATGAGGGAACAATTGCAGGGCAGAAGAACAGAGCACTGAATGTGCCTGTCAGACAGCTACCTTCCTCTGGAATATGGCTGGTGACATGGAAGTGGTGAATCTCAATGGTCTACTGTCAGATTGTCAAAGACTGCCCCCGGTTGCTAAAGTACTACATTACAGCTATGTTGCCTCACTGTACTGTTATCGCTCCCTGAGGAATGCAGCCCTGAAAGGCCGAGAGAGTTAAGCAGGACTGCTCACATCTCCAGTACACCAATCTGAAGATAGGACTCCTGAAATGTTTAGACACCCTGAATAGTCCATCAATTGTACTGCCCCCCCCCCCCCCAATCACCCCAGGCACAGGCATCCATGGTAGCTGGAAGGAATTCCCTGTGGCTACATGGTCTGTGTTCAACCACCACTACAGACGTGTTTTGCAAGCCTTGGAGATTTTGATACAAGGACACATGGACCTCCTGATAATGTACAATCTGGCTACAGGCACCACCACTATGTACACATTTTTAGGCCGGTTTCCACTGAAACCAAGTGAAATGCAATGATCCCTGCTTACTGCAGATGGAAAAGTGGCTAATTTGTCCTGTGGAATAATCGCATGGCGTTGAGTGGCCTCCGATGTGTACCCTGTGAAGGTCAGACTTTGTTAAAGCAGCGGCTGGGGTTTTGCAGGATTCACTGTAATTCCCTAGCAATGGACTAATCTGAGCAGAAACTTCCTGTATGAGATTCCAGAGCTTCTACTGATAAGAGCAGTGAGGAACCAGTTGTCTAGTTATGGCCCCCTACAGCATCCACAAGCTGTTGCTACTATGGACTGACATTTGGTGGACACTCTTAGCATGGAGTTAAGATTGACTGAACAGGACTGTGTGGAACTCTCTCCTACCCAAAATCATAAGCATCTCACAGACTCTGTTGTAGTCATTACTCAGATGTAGATGTTTTTGGAGGACCAAACAATAAATTCAAACTTCTCTAGATAAGCACTGAAAGACATACTGCACTGTGATGATAGGAAATGTCTGCTTTGGACTGGAGGAAGTTGGGCTGCTGAGATTCAGTACTGGCTTCTCGTCTTACACTTTCTTTGGAGCCAAAAAGAATCCTGGAAAAAATCCTGATCTTTTTTATCTGCATCATATGGATAGATCTTTTTCAAACAAGAGGAAATGGGTGGGAGAAATAAATTCATCCATCCGCTATACGTGAAGAAGCTCCATGTGAATGGACAGAGAAACAGGCAAACGTCACTATCTCCAGGGTGAGACAGTTGGGTAAGGTCTCAGGACTGCTGCTGCCCATCTGTAGACAGACCACATACTCATGGAAAACACCATTCATCCCTGCTTCTAAACCGGTCACCTTTCTAAAAGTTGTCACAGTTACAGAGTTTCTCTCCACTGACCTCTTGTTGAGGTTTAAACTGGTACCATGCTGACAGTACATATCACAGTCTCTGCTGCTTCCTGAAAAAAAAAAAAAAAAACCGGTACTTGCGTATTATCGCAACCACTTTTTCAAGCAGACGTAATTTGTAATCTGTTTGTGAAATGATGTATATGAACCTGAAAAGGGCTGTGTGAAGTGGTAAAAACTTTAGTCTCACAATGCTTTTGATCTTGGAAGAGGAATCAGGACACAATTCGTCTTCCTGGGTAGCATCCTTTCGTGACCTACCTTAATGAGAAGTGCTGTAAACATGTCTGCGTGTTTGGAGCCCTGTGAAGAAAGACCTGTTTATTCTTGGACATATTTTGTAAAGCTGGATCAGCTTGTAACCTACATTTTTAAGAGAAAAACAGGGATGCAGAAAAGCGAAGCACTAAAAGTAAGATTACAGGTAAGAAGAGTGATTTCCTAAATTGAGTAAATTCACTGAATCAGAATACAAGGAGAAGTTGAACTGGTGTACATTACAATACAATTGTATACATCTTAAAAAATACAGGTAAAGCCTTTAATAACATTGGCATTGCAATGTTAAAAAACTATAATGTTTAAAACACTGCATCAACCCAGTAGTCACTGTTAACATGAGTACAGATCATCCAAAGTTACATTATGGCGAGTGTCAGGCAGCAGGCACCGGCACATCTGTGTTATAATCAAGTCCCATCAGAAACCTACGGCACCCTGGAATACCAGTCTGTGGACCATTATTCCTCTTCCTGCCTCACACATGAGGTGGCACAGTAAAAATAATAGCTTATACACTCCTTTTAAGTTTACCATACATATTTTCCTCCAAACATAATGAATTATGCCCGGTTGAAAATATGGTTGCGATAATACGCAAGTACCAAAAAAACA
Source organism: Protopterus annectens (assembly GCF_019279795.1). Classification (NCBI taxonomy): domain Eukaryota; kingdom Metazoa; phylum Chordata; order Ceratodontiformes; family Protopteridae; genus Protopterus; species Protopterus annectens. The sequence goes on along the minus strand of NC_056728.1, from coordinate 1,817,458,881 downwards.
AAGGAAGGAATGCTGTGACGGATGAAATTTTACATCAACAGCCATCAGGGTTTTGCCCTACTTTTCCAAGATTTCTAGGTACCGGTGTACATCCTCCCTTAAAGTGTAGGGACCCAAAATTGGAGAGACCAAGAATGCCACTACACAGTACTCTTAATAAAATCTTAAGGTTTAGCCTCAACTGCAAACAAGACAGCAATTCTGAATCATGTGGGCAGAGCAGCCTCCTCCGCATTATACATGGTGAGCAACAGGAGACTTGCTTATGTCTGGGGTAGTTGGGGCCTAGATGGTAATTTCTATTTTAACAGCTAGCCCTGCAATCCCTGAAGTACATGGCAAACTTCACTAGCTACTTCTCACTGAAAGTGCATTATATGCCTAGCATAATTTAGCATCTACAAAGACAAAGTGGTCAGCATACAAATGCACTTCTTAAAATGAACCACACCTGTGAATCTTTTCTCTGTGGGATGGACAGCAGGGCACTGTGATGTCAGACTTGGGGATCTGTGTGAAGAAAGCCCACACACAGAGGAGGGCAGAAACTACTACCAAATCTTTTGAAATTTTGGGCCATACAACTCGTCCCCCAATGTAATTCTGGTGGCATGTTTTAAGAAATTTAATGGAGGAACCACCCATGAGGAGTGTTGGGAAGATATGCAGGCCATCTGAACTTTACACAGTAAGAACAGGGTTAGCTGACCAACTCTTTCCGGTCCCAAGTCCTAGGTACTCCTCAAACCTGGGACTATATGTGGATTAGGCTAGGAACCTTCGTCTGTCTTCCTTATATAAACCCTAAACCTGTGACTTTTCTGGAGATTTCAGGCGTTTAGTTTTCGTAAGAGCTTTGAGGAGCATCTTGTAGGGGAAGGCAACAGATGAGGAAGAGGCCTTTTTTGCTGAGAATGTGGGAATTCCATAATCATTGCAACTGAGGGCCCCAACATAAACTGGCATCATCAGCCCCAATGCAAGTACAGTGACATCAATGCTAGTGCTGGAAAAGGGCCAACACTAAAGCTGATAATATCGGTGTCAGAAGTGCCAGCATCAGCACGGCCAATGCTGAGGTTGTAGAGACCTGCAATGTTACAGCAGTGGCCAGAATCAACACCAGATAACACTGCACTGTAAGACAGACCTGAGCATAGGCTTAAGCTGGAGGCAAATGATCCAACAAACTAATGATTATTGCTAAATGGGAAAAAAAGGTGTCATCAGTAATACTCGAGGTACAGGAAAGGTTGGCAAAAATTCCCTCTGCACATCTTAAAAGTTATTTTCAAACCACTGCCATGAAAAGAACATTATTTATCCATCTAATAATAGAAGCACTGTAACTGCCCAATACAAATAAACCAATTATGAGGACGAGATGCTAAAAAGGACCATACACTTGTATCTTACCCCACTAGCAGTCCTGATAGGCTTTGCCTTTAGTTTGGGAACCAGAATTTTCTTATACTGAGGAGGGACTGCAGCGATAATGTCAACCAGCCTAGGCTGTGCTGAGAGGCCATACTTTGAAGCAGTCTTGGTCTTTAGCCTGAAACAGAAATGGTTGTCTATTAAAATGCACCGAGAGCACAACATTGCTCATAGACTTTTACAGAGAATCAAATACA
>NC_056728.1:1817317247-1817449747 GCF_019279795.1 Protopterus annectens | reverse complement strand
GAAGCATAGAGCATCCACTTTCCAAGCTTTTTTGTGATGAATTCTTGTGCAAAATTTGTCCAACTGATAGTTTTGGGGTGAGGCAAAGAGATTGGTGTCTGTGCTCCCCCATTTGCGTGTCAACATGCTGAAGATTTGCGGATCCAGTTTCCATTCGTGTGGGTCCATAAGATTTCTGCTTAGTTCGTCTGCCAGAGTATTTTGTTTTCCTGGCAGGAACTGAGCTTGTAGATGTATTTGGTAAGTCAAGGCTGTGTTCCACAAGGCCATGGTTAGTCTGCAAAGTAGGAATGGGTACCCCCCTGCTTGTTTATGTATCACATGACTGTGGTGTTGTTCGTCTTCATCAGTAGTTGTCCTGGATGAAGAAAGTCCTTGAAAGCAGTCAGAGCATTCTGTACAGCTAGCATCTCTTTCTGGTTGATATGCAGGTGCATTTGATTTGGGCTCCATTCACCCTGAATGCATCTCCCTGCCAGATGCGTGCCCCCCCCCCCCCCCAGCATAGTCTGATGCGTCTGTAGTCAGGGTTTGGGTGGCAGGGGGTGGAATGAATGACAGTCCCTTGTTTTGGTGCCTGGCCTCTGCCCACCAAAGGAACTCTTGCTGCAGGCAAGGAATGATAGGAATCATTGTTTCCAGGCTGTGACAATGTTGACTTCATAAGCTTTTTAGGTACCACTGAAGTTTCCTCATATGCAGTTTTGCATATGGAATTAGAAGAATGCAGGAAGCCATGAACCCCAAGGCCTGCAGAATTTGTCTTGCAGATAACTGGGTTTTTGTGGCCACTTGAAGTAATTCATCAATTGGATTTGTGTGTCTGGCGTGAGGTATTCAAGCTTGCACCCAGGAATATATTTTTTTGAGAGGGTACCAGTTATGATATCTTTTCGTTTATGGTGTACCCTAGGCAAGTTAGAAGCCTTTTTACAAATGCCAGACGCTGTAGAAGAGAGTGTTCTTGTTTTCTGCCTGAATTAAGCAGACAATCGTCCAGATGAGGATAAATTTGAATGTTTCTTTGTCTGCAAAATGCAATTACTGGTGCCAGGCACTTTGTGAAGACCCTGGACGCAGTAGATAAGCCAAAGGGCAGTGCAGAGAACTGGTAATGCAAATAGCCTGCTTTGAAGCGGAGGTATCTTCTGCAAGATTTCCCGATTGGGATATGCAGGTAAGCCTCTTAAGTTTAGAGTTACCAGCCAGGCATCCTTGCCTAGCATAGGCATTAACTGTTGTAGAGTCAGCAACCTGAATTTTAGAATGTCCAGGAAAGTATTTAGAATGGATAAGTCCAGAATCGGACGCCATGATTTGTCTTTTCTGGGTACCAGGAAAAGTCTTGAATAAAAACCTTGTCCTTTTTCCTTTTCTGGTACTGGTTGAATAGCCCCATATCCATGAGGGACATAACTTGTTTCTGGACCTCTGCCCACTGATTTGGAGGCAGATCTGGCCAACCGTTTGGAATTGGCAGTATGTGGAAATGAAATCTGTATCCCTGGGATACTAGGTTTAAAACCCATTTGTCCTGAGTAATTAGATGCCAGTTTTGTGCATGAAGTGCTAGTTTTCCCCCCAAAGCGGCTGCCAAAAGATAAGTGCTTGGAAATGGCAGAGGAAAGACATTGAGACTGTTTACCATAGGGGGTTGCCTTGCTATTTCAAGATTTGGAGGTGGAGACACCCCACTGTTTTGTTCTGTAAGTTCCTTGTGACTGAAACCTGGAGCCTTTGGAGTGCCTAGGTTTGACCTGAGTGGCTCTGGTGGGTACTGGAAAGGACCAATTCTTAGTAGGCCAGTGTCTACTGAATCTGGGTGGCTGCACTTGTAGGAAATCTTTTACAGTTTGCGTAGATTTAGCTTTGTCTTCCATCTTTTTCAAAACTTCTTCTGCCTTATTACCAAATAAACTGTCCTGTTGTAAAGGAGCATCCAACAATTTTGCTTTAACATGATCAGGCAGATTTTGCTCCTTGAGCCAAGCATGCCTCCTTATCAGTGATCCAGTTACAGCGACCCTGCAAGAGGCCTCCAAGGAATCAAAGCCACATTGCAAAGTATGCTTTCCAACTTGTTCAGCTGAATGCAATAAATCCTGTAACTCTATTTTTCCACACAGTCAGAAATCAACATCATTTTCTGTTTAAGTAAGCCCATGACATGCTGATGATATTTAAGTGTATGAAACTGACAGTTTAAAGCCCTGATTGCCAGGGTTGCAGACGTGTAAAACCTTCTTACCTCATCGATCCAGCACCCTGAAGTCTCTATCAGAAGGGATAGGATTTTTAGCAGTAGAAGCCTTAACAACCTTGGGACCCTGAGAAAATGTTTCAGGGTCAGCAGTAGGGTTTTTTAAAAGAAATTTGTGGGAGTCAGGAACCCTGTAATATCTGTCTGGCTTACTAGGAGCCGGAGGCAGCGAATCAGGAGCCATGCTGGATTCTGAGAAAACATCATCAAAAATGTCTAGAACAGGAGGTATAGCCAAAGGCCTATGTTGAGGAAGAAGAAAATCCCTAAGCCTCTTTTTGGAATCTGAAAAACCCTGACTCTCCCAATGAAAATGTTCTCTTAAGGTATGCAAAGTTTCTCCAAAAGAAAAATCCTCAGGAGGAGAAGCAGAAGGGATGGATTCTTCTGCATCAGAGTCCTCATAACGTGGAAAAGATAATTCCTGATCAGAAGAGGAAACAGAAGAAATGGAAACCTGATCTGAAGATTCATAATCAGTACCTTACCTAGGCCTCTTAGCAGGAAGGGGTTGGGAACCCCTGATCAAGCTAATTAAATCCTTAGCCATTTTGATAATTTGTTTTTTAGGCATAGGGGCCTGAACACATGGCCCATGCGTCAGTTTTTTAGACATAGAAGCTGGTTTTGGCCTTGTTTTTGAGGATGGCGTTGGTTTAATATAAAAATCTTTAGGCCTGAAAACACCCTCAGAAGCCGGTGCCTGCTCAGTGGCTCCAGGCCCATCTAAGGGACAGGCATCCGCGGGTTCACCACTTGAAGTATTTTGTGGCATGCCGGACTCTGAATGGGTCTCAGTAGAGGCCTGCGAATAAAAAGTAACAGGTATCAGGGGCTGCGAAAGTGCCTCACTGTGCGAACCGGTGACTGGCTTAGGAGAAGCTTCGTCGTCGGGTTTGTTTGAACATATGAATTTCACTGAATTTTTAAAGTTTACTTTTGAGTTTAAAGTATTTCCTACTTGGACATTGAACTAAGTAAGGATTTGGTTAATGAAAGATTTACCTCCAAGATTTTTAGAAAGGCCACTTATTCCAATGCTTTTTGCACTGGTCTAGTGCTCATCCCTACCATCAAAAGAAGGCTGTTGTAAAAGGGCAGTTTGTTAGGGCATCCAGAATGGTTACAGATGAGGCCAACTTCATTCTTGAATGTAATTTATTAACAGAAATGTTTGTAAAAAAGGGTTACCCACTCCCCTTGGTGAATGATGTTTGTGCTGAGGTTAGTATTAAAAGAAAGACAGGGTCTTTTAAGCCCCTTTTGCATACTGCCTCACCATTTCGAGATGCCCCTTTTATTGAATAGATTAATTTATTGGAAGATAGTATGGTCACTTCTGTTTTAGATGCAGGTGAACTCTCTCAAACCTAATTTGAGTGAGGATGTCCGATATAGTGGATTTATTATTACATTCTCACTTGATGCGGATGACCTCAGGTATATTATTAATAAGAATTGGTGTTTTCTGAGGGAGGACGCATTGATTAATAATAGGATTAGAGAGAAACCTGATGTTATTTTTAGGAAGGGTAGTAACCTCAAAAATGCCTTGGAAAGTAATCGTATGTCAAAATGTGGTTTCTGTCATTTTTGTAAATTTATTAAAGTTACTGATTCCTTGGAGATGTATGGGAGAGTATACCAGCTTAAGGACAAATATAACTGTTCATCTAAAAATGTTGTGTACATGGCGATATGTCAAGCATGTCCAGCATTTTACATTGGAAGGACAGAAAGATGCCTGAAACAGTGCATCTATGAGCATTTGTACAACATTAGGAAGCTGAATTTGAATAACGCCTTGGCTAGGCATGTAAATCAGTTTCTGTCACATGCATTTCTATTTTTTGTCATTGATCTAGTGTTGGATAAATATAATAGAGGTGGTCCTATAGCCCTGAAATTAGATGAAAGGGAACTGATTTGGCAATTGAAGTTTAATGCACATTCCCTTCCTAGGCTGAATGATAATTTATCTATAAAATGTATGTTAAAATTGAAATCCTGTTTTAGATGATTATTAATTCAATTCATGGATGTATTTTAGCTTGCTGTATACACTTGGTGTTTATGTACTGATTTTTATATAGCATGAACCATTGTGTGTGTATGTTCCTTTAAGGACAATTTGAGTATGTAATTAATTGTTTAATTGGTCTTTTTGAAGGGATATTTAAATGACTTGTGGTTTTTAACTGTTGTCTGATTAAGTTTGCTTATGAAGTAAACGAAAGCACCAACTACAATTCCTGCTGGCTTGGTGTGTTTCTTTGGTTTTTTGTTTTTTTAAAACAAGCATATCAGACAGATCCATATTTCTCTCTGTTACCACTCTGTGGGGATATTCATCCCAACCTCATCCTTTCCTCCCATCCTGACTCCCCAGTAGCCTCCAAAACTCATCCCAAACCAACCCCCCACTACTCATCCCAAGTATCTCCTTCTAAAACACAAATCACACCAGTCACCAAAATCATCAAAACCCAAAACACCTCTCTCAAACTCACCCAAACAGCTTAAATTAAATTAATTTCCTTAAATACTTTTATCATCTATAACAAAATTTCAGAACTCCATTCTCAGATCACCCACAATAAACCAGATAGTTCTGCCATAACTGAAACATGGCTAAACCCCATATGCTTGACCTTGACATATCACTTCCTTGCTATAATGTCATCAGGGCTGATTGAATTCAAACACAAAAGGGTGGTGGAACAGCTTTATTATACCCTGACTATCTTGAAATCCTACTGTACAATAAACCTATTCCCAAATTCCATAATGATGAATTCCACATCTCCCATCTTAAACCAAATAACCATAAGCAACTATGTATTACAGACTGTGTATTCCCCAAGTAATAATGCTACAACCTCAGAAAATTTCCTAAACTGGAACTCACTTACAATTTCTAATGAAACAAATCTTGGGTGATGTTGATTTCAATTGGCAGATTATCTCCACAAAATATCGATCAACTAGCCTAAACCTATTTGGATTGACTCAACTAATTTCCTTATCCACACACAAACTATCCCAAAAGCAGTGGTTCAATTCTTGACTGAATATTGGTGTCCGATTCCACTAAGTATGTCTCCAGTAGCACCCTCAGATTCCCTCCCTGTATATGCAAACATACTTGGTGCCCATCATGTCAAACACTTACTTAGAACTTCCTGCAACCTCACCAATTTTAACCCTGATACATTTAACAGAATTCTAAACTCCTTTAACTGGTTTGTCCTGAAAAATATTCCCCTTAACAAAGCTGTACACAAATTTAACTCAGTTTTCCTGAAAACCCTCAAAAGTCTGGCTCCAACTACAGCAAAAAGAACAAAGAATAATTGTAGTCCTTGGTCATCCACTCAAAGCAGGTACTTATGTATGAAAGAGTTAGACCTTGGAAAGAATAGTCAAAATACACATCTCCTCAAAACCTGTAATGCTTTAAAGAACTACTTAACTGCACTAAGACAGACTATCACAGACAAAAAAATCTATTTCAGTAACCCCTTATTAAATCAGTCTTCCAACCCTAAAAAAATTCTGGTCTTCTACTAACAATGTACTCCACTCAAACATTCATCACTCCTAATCCTGTCCAAACAACACTTCCACTGAAACAGCTGCTCAACTTAGCATATATTTTACAGAAAGCATTGAAGCTCTTACAAATGATTTTTCTCCCAACAATCCTGACATTCCCCCTCCTTAGATAGCAAACAGACACTATTTCATCCTAAAACCCATCCCAATTTCCTACAACAGACTGCTGCTTCTTAAGCGGAAACTCTGTTTTCCTTCAGTAGATAATATCCAATACCTCAAAAGCAAGCAGTTAGTTCCATGGCCTATCATGTGCATTGTCTAATTAACAGATCTATCAAGAAATCATACATTCCTCCTCTACAGAAAAAAATTCATCCTCCTCCTTCATAAAAGATGAACCTCATTTTATATAAACAATTTCAGATTATTGCTATATCATTAAAAATTTTGGAGAAATGCATTCACAAGCAACTTCAAAATATTCTTCAGGAAAAGCTCCTGACCCTGACATAGCATGGTTTAAGACCTGCCCACAGCCCTACATGGCCTTATTAACTTTCACAGATACTATTAACAGCCAGAAATGAAGGCAAACTAGTTTCCTCTGTATTCCTTTATCTCTAAAGCTTTTGACCTAGTCTCTCACCAAAAAACTTCTCTATCGACAGTCTTCCCTCAGACTATCACAACCCATACTACTATGATAAATACTTAACCAACAGATACCAATCTGTCAAATGGCTTTCTACTTTTTTCCCTTCCCTTCTGTCAATACTGGTGGGCCACAGGGCTCCCTTCTCAGCCCGCTTTAATATATTCACTAACAATTTACATAAATCCTCTCAGCAACCTTCCCTCATACAATGTGCTGCTGATTCAACTAATATGCATTTCTAGTAATCTAAAAGATCTTCAGAGAATTACTCGAAGTCTAACTCTTTTGAAAGGTCTGCAGTGTAATAACCTTCTACTAAATACTAAAAAAAAAACAACTAAAAAAATCCCATTTACATAAATATATATATATATATATATATATATATATATATATATATATATATATATATATATATATCTGCATTAAATAATACCATGATTGAAGTTACCCCACCCACATACAAAACTACCTGGCATGACAATAGACGATGCTCTCAAATTTGATTTACATAGCCACAGCAGCAACAAGAAACTCCATCATAAACTAAGCACCCTACACAGAGTAAAGAAATTCCTTACAGACTCTGCCAAGGTAACTTACCCACCACTTACCCTCTCTCCTATATGGAGCCCCTATCATGACCAACCTACAAGCTTCACTTAGTTCTAAACTTGAACAAATTTATAACAAAGTTTCCAGATTCTCTTATAACAAATCTTACCGGAACCTCCACTGTTTATCACCAAAAACACTTAATTGGCTTAAGCTTCCACACCATCTTATACTCACTTACCTTAAACCATAAAATCATACATACCCCATCCATTTGCCCAGCAATTAGACCCCTACTCCAATACTACATTCCAAATTGTCTCCTTCAGTCAAATAATAAACTGCTTACCATCTATAAACCACAAAGGGCTGCTGGGATCAGTCTATTCCAACAGTGTAGCTTGATATATTAAATTTTATTCCAAGTTCTATCAGATCTTCATCTTTTCAAACCCTTACTAAAAGATTTCATCTCAGCCTCCTGACTTTGTCCTTGCTCCTCATTTGAGACATGGCTCTTTAACACCCTTTAATATCTTTCTTTTACCTCCCTTTAATGCATTAAAATCACTTCACTTGATTACCATCTTGCAATATCTAACTTTATTGTACTTCTTAAACTACTACACTTAACTCTAATTAGCAAAACAAAATTACTGTTCCATCACTACTCTGTTAACGCTCAGACTTTATGTCCTCCAATACTTCACTCTATTGTATTTCTTAAATTACTCCTACCTATCTTGTACACCATTCTTCTATAAAGTCTGAGTACAAGGCTTGTACATTTAAAATGCATGAATATCTATACACATTTTATTATACTGACTATTATGCTATGTATTCACTGAAACTGCATTATAAAAATGTGTTACTGTAAATACTGACTGCATTTAGGAAACCTTGGAGCTTTTCTCCCTGAGCCTCTGCTGAAAAAGGACAACTGTGTCCAGATGGACTTTCCTGGTAAACAAATGTCAGTAAATAAAATAAATTACACAAAAGAATACATAGAATGCATAATGCTTGTAAATGGGAACATTATGCTTGCCTATATGTCAAGTGATAACTCAATAAGGGTGTTCTGCTTGGTCTTATACCACCCTCTTTCCCTTTCGTTGCAAAACATTGGTTCTTTTCCTAATTTACTATAGTAAATGCCAGCACTGCTTTGCCCATTTTTATACCCCTACTTGAAGTCATTCACATTGGTTCTTTTCCTAATTTACTCCAGTAAATGCCAGCACTGCTTTGCCTATTTTTTATACCCCTACTTGAAGTCATTCACATTGGTAAAAATCTTTCTCCATTCCCATGTTGACTTAGTTCTTATATTCATAAAAGTAGCAGAAAGTACTCTAATAATAATATATATGACTGTTACTCTAGTTAAGAGCATGCATCCAGAATCCCAATTCCTCCTCTCTTCTTACTTCTCCATCCCACTATTTCATCACCATCATTACCCTTTCCACGTTGATTTATATCCTAACTGCTCTAAAGTAACCCTTCAAATCAGGTAATCTTAAACTACCTTGTTCTATGGGGAGAATCAACTTCCCACTTAACTCTTGCCCTCTTCCCGTCTTCCCCTCCCCAAATACACTATTTCAATGTTTAATCAATTCTGGTTGGTAAAATATGCCCGACTTGTATGTAAAACTAAATGAACTAGAAGCATTTCTGCTGCTTGTATAAGACGACTTGAAACATTTTCACTGCTTATATCTTGCTATTCCAATCCATAATCAAGAGCTTCCAGCTTCTCAGTTTTTATATTATTGTTTGTTTAATGTTTATCAACATATTTTTAGCTGTCAGAATAGAATCCTTTTTAATTCATACACCTGAATATTTCATCTTATGTTCCCATAAATATGGGTATTGCTGAAGCAAATAATGTGCAGGAACATAAGTTTGTTTTATCTTCATTTACCTTATGTCCTGGAAAAAACACTTGAAACAGCTTGAGAATATCCCAAACACTAAAATGCCCTTCTCATGATTTATCAAGTGCAAAAAATCATTACCTATGAATAAAACTACCTTTTCTTAATCACCATATCAATTATATCCTTGAATGCACAGTCATTATTTTGTCAATGGCTTCTCCGTTTAAACATAGGCTGTTGGAGGGGAAACCTTCCATGTTAATTCTTGCATCAGATCCTTCATATATCCTACTAATTAACCTTATCAGAGAACACAAATGCTACAACTGTCCTACTCATAAAATCTCAGTTGACTATGAAAATGTCTTCTTTGCATCAAGATGTACTAACAGAGGCATTTTTTATATTCTTCTTCCCTCTGAATTATCATTGTTCCATTAATGTCGGCAAATGTTTGCCTTACTCTCTTCCACAAAACACTGATCCTTAGTAGTTTTATCAACACCTTTGCCATTATCTTAGTTAGTCTAGACCTGAACACTTTATAATCATGGTTTAAAATTGAAATGGGTCTACATGAAGCTGGGCCTGAAGGGTAATACAGCCACTACTGCCTTCGTTCATGGTGTTTATATCCCTCCTTTTAAAATACTGTTAAAAAGAACACCATTGGTTAATGGAGACTTCTGTGTTAATTATGCATCGCCACTTTCACAGCCTTGAACAACGCAAAAAAAATATGGTGGGCAAGCCCCCGTTCATTCCCGACAGTCTCTGCACCTTAAATATTCTAACTCAGAGGCCGCACTATACTGGGGAAAAGGCACCTTTCACAACCCTGGTACTGCAGCAATCTTCGACAACAAAACAGATGACGACCTATTAATAACAGGTGATTAAAATTGGGGGTTTCATATACAATTACTATTACATTATACTATACATTTAACAAGACTGGTATTAATTACTGTAAAATAATTTAATCACCATTGCATTCTCCCTTTTATCACTTTTTTCACCCTTTTTCATCTACCTCTACAGATCCATAAGAGCATGGGGTACCTTGGCTTCAGAAGACAGTTACTACCTGGGAAAGATCCCATCACAGCTGGTCTCAGAACTACTTTGCACGGTAGGAGTGATAGTTCCTTTCCTGCAAGCAACCCGTGGCAAAGCAGCCTTGAACACCATCAGTCCAAGCTGCAGGTAATGGTGGAGGCTGCATTCAATACAGCTATGTTAAGGTGTTGAGGCCTATACCAAAGTCTCCTACACTGAGTGCAAATCTCACTAGCCAGGTTGGCTTCAACCACCCAAAATCACTAGAGAGACAGCTACCCCCTCAACACTGGGATCTGCCCACTCAGGATCCCCAGTGCAAGGCTATATCGGAGGGTCTCAGAGCCAAGATGACAGCTATGGTGTTCCCATGTCCTCCCTATCACCAACCATTTCTGCACCTACCACTTGTTTCCACAACTCCTACCCCATCACCATTTGTTAATCATCAGTTTGCCTGTCTTCCCTTACATTTGTGAATACAACCTATGTTGTGATCATCAACTCCAGTCTGTAAGGGCTTGTGAGATTCAGAAATGTGTAACATAGGATAAGAAAATGGGATGCAATGGTACTGCACATCTGTGTTGTCAGTAACTATTTCTGCCCTGCTCCCTCATTCTTTCCCTTACCCTTTTCTCCTTCCAAGTGTTACCACAGAGACACACACACATATATTATACATATAAATGTACACAAATACATATGTTTATATAAACACGTGTGTTTGCAAAAAATGAGGTCTATCCACACAAACAAAATCCTCCTCTCCTACCTTTGGCAGCTCAAGCCTCTTATGTCCTCCTATTGTGTTTCCCTTGTCTGCTCTCTCTCTCCCTTTTCCAAAATGTCCTCTCCACTTCCCTTTCCATAGTTATAAAAGCAATAAACTGGAGTGCAAAGAACACCTACATAGTAAGGGTGCTGGCAAAGCTGCTTTAAATTGCTAGGTAACAGCCTTGAGCCCAGGTATGTGATCCTGCCATCAAGTCTCATGATATTAGCACACAGCAGTCCTCACCAGCAAGATAAAAACAAAGATAGATTAGGGACTTAAATGGGCAGCAGTTCTCACACATTGAAAAGCTAGAGAGATTCCTGCAAATTTCTTCACCAGTTTTTACGCAATCCATCTGTACACAGTTTACATGGGCAGTTCTTTGTTGACTTCACATATGTCAAAACCAGCGACACTCATTTGCACTTACTATATTAGCATATAGGTGAAGCAGTGCTTTCCGTACATTCGCCTTGCACATTTTGCAGTACAGGACTGAGTAACACCCTTACTTTTCCCTTATGATACATATTTTAGAAGTACTGAGCTTACCATTCTTTGAGTTTGTATGCCTGGAAATAACAAGAAATCCTGTTGCTTTGATACTAGTTTTTAAAATCCTTTTCATATGGATTAAATAAAATCCCTTGTCCAGGATACCAACAACATCATTTTTTGACTAGTACAGTAACTGTATTTGCCATGTTATTACCCTGCAGGTTGCAACTAAAACAAATGGAACCTAGAAGTGAAAGGTCATTCATTTTTATGACTTCTCATCTCCACCAGTCTAACATAGTAATGTGGCATCAGTAGCCAAACTATGTCCCATTACCATGTACCCTAAGCAGTTGAAAGAACATAGTAACTGGACATAATCTGACTACCTATGTACACTAAGCACCTGAGATTGGCTGCCACTAGAGACTACAGAGACAGTAAGTGCTCCTGTTTTCGAGGACAGTTTCCTCTTGCAGGGACATTTTTTTTTATTATACTGAAGGAAACCGGGTATGATTGCAAGTATTGATAACATAACAGATTGCTTTCAGTACACTTTTTTTTCTTTGTAGTGGTACTTATACATGCTGTGAAGTAGTTAAAGCAGCTAGCCAAGGATAAACATTTCATGGCTTTATTTTGAGGCATTATAATATGAGCTTTATATGAAAAATAAATGACAACTAATGGGGCTGCATTTAGGGTACTAGTTTCACAGCATCTGGTAAGCAAATAAGGATAATGTACAGTAAAACAGCTACATGGAGTCAATTGATTTTGGGCTAAATGTGTTGTCACGGCTGTCTGCTAGTGGCTGGAAAACAAGTAATAGTGAAGATGCTGATGCTCTGTGGTTGTATTAGGAGGTTAAAAACTGCAAGGGAGTCTTAGATACAACTGATACAAATGACTTCTTGAAGGCTGTGTTGGCCAAGGCGCTAAAGTTTTTTTCAAATAAATCTGTGGAACTGTTGCCAGTCATATTTGTTTATTGTTTCCTGGGTGGTTTTTGGAGTCTTCGATACAAATTTGCAAAGGGGAGGGATAATGAGAGCAAATGTGCAAATGACAACCGGGACATAACAATTAGGAAAAGAGCAACACAAATTACTGCCAGAACAGTGTGGATCTTGGGATTCAGAAATGTGAAAGGTGGGAAACATGAAGTGACTATTTGTAGGCTTCTAGGACCCCAAGCCTTTCTGTGTTGGTGGGAAGCCTTCTAGCTTAATTTTGTTTCTTAGAACTAGCCAGTTTTTTGTTTCAGCACTTGTTCAGAACTTATTGCAAGCACTAAATAAGCTACAAATTACTACAGCACTCAACTTTCCTCACTGTCTAGAGGAAAACAGTTTCTAGTACTTAACAAATAAGGCATGTCTAAGGGTCAGCCCCCGGTGTTTTCTCCTGTCTACCTGATGACTCTGGGCATCTTGGGGCAATGCAGTAATTGCCTCATGTACACAGACAACCCTCTCCTCCTACCACCCAACACTGCAACCTGTGAGAGATGCACTTATATAGCCAAACTGGAAGCAAAGCTCTCTTCACCCAAGACTGGACTAGACAGTCAAGAAGAGAAGGTAAACACTTGCACCACACCACACTCAGCACATAGTCCCTCAAAACCTACACCACCAAAACACACACATAGAAACACAAAACACACACCTACATTCGCGGAGGCTCTCAGTAAAAACCTGCCCAAGCAACAGGGACCTCCAAAGCAGAAACACAAGCAACCTCCACCCCTCAACACAACCCAAATGACACATAGCCCACAAACTCAGTGTGCCACTCAACCACAGCCCATAAGGCATAACAATGTACCCAACACTCTAGTCATAGGTGACTATATAGTCAGGCACACTGATGTTACACTCACCAGGCTAAACAAGGAGAAAGTTACTGTCAGCTGCCTGTCGGGTGCCAGGACCCACCACATAACGCATGCACTCAGGTCACTCCACAAGTACAAATAGGACTCTGTCATTGTCCATGCTGGTGTGAATGACCTGAGACGTACCTCCTTGGACTACATAAAAAGTGACATGGAGGAGCTGTCCAATCTTGTCACCCAGGCAGGTATGACCCTAGCCCTGAGTAGCATCCTGCCATCACCCAGAAGGATACCACAGTACAAGGACAAAATGACTGACTTCAACAATTGGCTAAGCTTCTGGTGTCATTCTAAGGGGATCCAGTATCTGTCTGCCTGGGATGACATGATCGACAAGCCATGATGCTTTGCCAGAGATGGCCTGCACCTGTCGCCCCTGGGATTCTGGATACTGGCTAAGGCTCTAGCCACCCCCTATAGTGCCTTTTTTAGGCAAGGTTCAAAGGACAAAATTACCACCCTAACAGGTACAGGCAAGAAGAATCTGAGGGTATTGCTACTCAATGCTAGAAGTCTAAACTTCAAAATGCACTCGCTCGAGGCACTCCTTAAAATGGAGAACATCGACATCTGTACAGTGACAGAGACATGGTTCAAGGGTCCAGAGAGTACTCCTGCATTACCAGGCTATAATTCATACCACACCTTTCGGCCACCTAACCTGGACCAAAACACTAAAGGTGGAGGCGTTTCCATATTCATTAAGGATATCCACACCTCCAGGCTAGTTGCTCAGCATAATGCAGCCGAGATTATCCAAGTCCAACTAACTCTGGGCAAGACAGCAATCCAAATTGTAGCTCGCTACAGATCCCCCACCATGTCCCAGGATTCCCACTCATCATTTCTTAATACACTGGAAAATATTAGGGTACAACCCAACACCCTAATAATGGGCGATTTCAACTACCCTACCATTAACTGGGAAAACTACTCGTGTATCAACTCTTGTGCTCAACATTTTCTGGAATTCATAAATTCCAATGCCATGGATCAACTTATCCACATCCCCACCAGGGGCAGCAATATCCTAGACCTGGTCATTACCAACATGGGCAACTGGTGCTCCACACCAGAGGTCAATTCCTCGTTGGTCAGATCCGACCATAAGCTAATCACCCTAGACATCCACATCCCTCCCCCATCCCCCATTAGGGAAACCACAGTAAAACAATTTCTCCAAAGCCAACTTCACGCTTCTTAAGACAGAAGTGGCAAACTTCACGACACCCATACTGATGGACAATAGAGGTAGGACTGCTGAATCCTACACAAATGCACTTTATAAGCACTTACATGAGTGCATGAATCGTGTAATCCCTAACAGAACCAAGATTCTATCCTCCAAAAAAAGGAAGCCAATCTGGTGGTCCCCTGCCATAAACAAACTCTAAAACAGAAGAAAGAAACTGTTGCAAAACAAAAGAGTAAAATCCCACGATTGGAGAAACTCCCTGGTCAGCTTCAGTAAGAAGCTGAGATCCCTCATAAAATCCTCCAAAGCTAGTTATGAAAACAAAATCGCCACTGAATCTAAAGACAACCACAAAGCATTCTATAGCTATGTCAAGAATCTCAATGGCAACACTCAGATCTGCTCTGAGTTACAGCACAATGGCACTAAATATACAGTGCCAACGGATATTGCCAACATCCTGGCAGATAGGTTCAGTGCTAACTTTACCCCTCTGTCATCCCCTAAAGGGCCCATCTCTATACCAGAAGAATGCAAAGTTCCTGTAATCACGGCTGCACAGGTAAAAAACACACTATCCAAAGCAAAGAACACAGCATCCATGGGACCTGATGACATCCCAGGCTGTGTTCTACATGAACTACAGAAGGAACTGGCATCCTACCAAAGTACCATGTTCAATCATAGCCTCACCCCCAGGCTATGTGCCCACTGAATGGCACACAGCAACAGTTATCCCACTCCACAAAGGGGGAGCCACCACAGACGCTGGAAACTACCGCTCCATTAGCCTAACGAGCCTGGTCTGCAAGGCTATGGAGCGTATCATCATGGAACTTATAAACAATGACATTGGTAATCTCCAAACTCAGGACCCCACCCAGTTTGGGTTTGTAAAAGGTAGACCATGTCTCCTAAACCCGATAGACTTCTTGGAAGCAGTCACCAAAGCCGTAGATGAGGGTAAGGTGGTTCACACAGCCTATCTAGATCTCGCCAAGGCTTTTGACACCATCCCCCACTCTGGAATTATAGATAAACTCACTAAACTAGGTATAAATCCCCATGTCACAAGATGGGTTGTCAACTGGCTCACTGACAGAACCCACACTGTGAAAGTAGCAGACTCCAAATCCAGCTTCAGACCAGTGACAAGTGGAGTACCACAGGGTTCAGTCCTAGGTCCTCTCCTGTTTGGTATTTACTTCTCTGAAGTACAGGCCAACACAGAAGGTCTTTGGCTAACGAATTTCACAGATGACTGCAAACCAGGAGCCATAATCAAAACTCCAAAAGATGTGGACATCCTAGAAAAGGGTCTTGCTGAGACAGATGCCTGGTGTCAAAGCCATGGCCTCAAGCTCAATGCCAAAAAGTGCATTGTCATTCCTTTTGGTAAAAACTCAGTACCCATGAACTACCACATAGGTGGTAGTCTACTTAACACCGAAAGTGTGATAAGAGACCTTGGGACGCAGGTGGACAGTAGTCTCTCCTTTGATAATCACATTGCCACAGTAGTCAGGAAATCCTTCTAAGTGGCACCTCATCACAAAAGGTTTCTCATCCAGGGGAAAAAAAAAAAAAAAGAGGTCATTGTTCCCATCTACTGGTCACTCATTAGACCCATTATAGAGTACAATGCCCCTTTTGGTGTGTATCTCAAGACATCTACAACAACTGGAAAGGCCACAGAAATACCTCACAAAGATGATTACCGGCCTCAAAGAGATGCCCTATGCAGACAACTGCAGCTTTACTCCGCTGCATAATCGCCTACTCAGAGGCAATCTCTGCCTAATGCACAAAGCTATGTCAAACCCAGAGCTTTTAGACATGCTCCACAAAGAAATCCCAATCCCTACGAGCTACACGCTGCTCTAGGGACCTAAACCTCGTCACCACAATAAACAGAACATGCTGGAGGGATAGATTCCTGTCCCAGAGACTTCCCATACTCTGGAACAAACTACCTATCTATTTCAAACAAAGCTCCTCATTAGCACTCAAGAAAAATCTTGATGATTGGACGGGAGATAGGAAATTCACCCTGGGGATCACTTCTGTGGCTCTGCTCGACAGTGGCACAGGAAAATAATTTTCTTGGGTGGCAAAAGCCAGGGTACCTTTGGCTAGGCTTATATAGGCCCTAGGGCCAATAGCCTAGTACCTACCTATGAATCTATGTAGCAGTAGGTGAAATAAATAGCTAGTGTACTTTTATTGGGAAGGTGCATGGAGGTTTGGGAATGGTGGGTTGGTTGGGTTTAATCCCCTGCTCTATGTAGTGGTGGCAAATGAGCAAATTCTAAGAAATTCACATGCCTTGGAAGAAAAAGCTATCAGAACACCTGCTCTCTGATGGGTCTTAGCAATCAGTAGGGCAACTCTTAATTTATGCTGGAAAGAAAACAGCATGGAACTAAACAGAACTTCCTTTTCATTTTGTCTTACCTGAAGAAACCACTACATTTTTAAGCCTTTACTGTGCACTTGGTGAGGGCGGAGTTAAAGATTATAAATCAGGAACTGAATAAGCTTATACAGAGTTAAGGAAACATGTAAAGTAAAACAAAACCCAGAAGACAAGAAAAAAAATGAAAGGCAAAGAAACAGGAAAATAACTAACAGACAGGCAGACAGATAACAAATAACAGCCAAAAGTATTATATGGTAATAAGACAGAAATGAGTACAGAAAAAGTATGCTGACAAAATTAGATGCAGTTATGACAAACTATGCTGGTCAAATTACTCTGTCTAACCAGGTTGACCTCTATCACATCAGGTAATAGTCAAGCTGAGAAACTAGTCGCAATTTAAAACTGGTGGCCTACACAACTGGAGGAACTTTTAAATGTGCAGTAAAGCAGCAAAGAAAAATACACAGTAGAAAAAGACATTACACATTTTAACAAACCTATCAAAAACATTCACATTGCAAAGAAATATGCTTCACTTTGGATTTTACATTTTTCCTTCGATATATACTGTTGGTGCCCAATGAAAATCCTATGGGAGCTGGCTATGACGCGCAGAAAAACAGAAAGACTAAATCACATTTTCAGAGCAATGTGGAAGTTGTAAACAAGCATAAAGTAATACTGGTTACAGTGACTCCACGTGTAGGTAGGTAATTAAAAAAACATATAGACCCAAATACAAACTACATCTACTTGGTTACATCTAAAAGAAAGAAAAGAGAAACTTCTGATAGAAGTCAGCTGTAATTGCAATAGTTAGGTGACTGCACATCATTTCACTTTCCAAGAATAATATCCAGATAAAATCATTTAGAAGCGTCAGTAAACAGAAATAAAATTCCAAATAGTAAACAAAGTAGTCCTCACAACAAAAATCAGGAGACAAAAAAGGGCCCGCTGATAAAAAAATGCTTCAAAGTAGTAGGCACTGAAAGGGTGAGACAGTATGATAAACGAAGCACCAGTGCAGCACCTCAGCCCAAGCAGCCCACAACTATCAAGTTAACATACACAGCTGCTCGAACAGAGTGCAAATGTAGGAATTTGACCAAGGCATAAGCACCAACGTAAAACTCCCACTCACCTTATGAGGGGGTACTGCCGCATTACCTAAAATGGGGCAAAAGTATAAAATGTATTTGAACATCCATCCTCATTTTATAGGCAACATTCATTCATATAATACGAACTAAATATACCACCAGTCTTGTACAATCACATTAATTTTAGCAAAAACTTGACTGTAATAAGAATAATGACCCTGATATATAAAACAGCTGCAGTTTTAACCACCGGGCAATAAGCTACATTTTATTACTGCTTTACATACCCCTGCAGCAGCTAACAACCCTCAAACACTGTATATGGTACTTACTTGTTCAAGTTAACATCTTTTCCCTTTTCATGAGCATCAATCAACTGCTTGATAACATCAGCTACAGTCATCATCATCAGCTCAGCATGACTGAGGTCCCCTAAAAGGATAGAAAGGCAGAGCAATTAGTAAATAAGAGTTAAAACTTTGAAGACGATTAAGGCTAATGGAGTGTGTAGGACAATAAAGACTTAATACAAACATTAACAATGATATGGGGGGTAGGAATGCAATGAAGTGGAAAATGTTATCTGAACATAATAAAAATATATCTGTAGCAATTTTCATTCAGTCCTCACTTATGAATTATGTGACATTATATTTCCATTCGTATCAAACAGTTAGATGACTACATGGCAATCGGCTAAAATTAAAACATGTTAAAGGCCATTCCCACTAAAAAGTAAATTTATTCTCTTTTCTTACCACAAAATGCTTCCTTCTCTTTAATCCGCTCAAGGAGTGTCATATATAAAGAAACCATGATATGGCTAATTTCCCCTCTGTTTTCCTGCTTGTATCCAATTCTGTAAACTCTTTGGACACCATTCTCACTTCCTGTGATATCCTACATTATTTGCTTTTGCTGTTTATCACAACATTGGCTACATCACAGAAACACTCTTCTTTAATATGGAGTGAGTGAGCAGTAAGCAGGGAGGGGACTACCTCTAACACATTTATCCTCAAAACTAAACAAACATTTTGGATAACAACACAAGATGCAATTAGAAAGCAGTTTAGACTAGATTGTGAACTTCCAAACAAAAGCAACAAATATTTAGAGTAATTACGAAAAACAAACAAACAATCAGGTTGATTTTTTGGCACAGGTCATTTTTGTCCACCACGTCTAGTGTAAAGGAAGGGTTAGTTCTTATAGATGCTATCTTTGTAGAACACTTGGTAAGAAGGATATGCAGATAAAGCCAGAAGCTCTGAAATTATTCTAGCTGATAACAGTAGAGTCTTCCAAGACAAACTTGAGTTATGCCATAGCAGCCAACTCAACGAGTTGAAGAGTTAACTTTTTAGTACAAAACAGAGGTCCCATGAAGGAACTGGATCTTTGATATGATGGTACAAAAGAAAGGTTCCAAAAGATTTTACAGGCTTTCAATGAGGCCAGAGATATGGAACTGGCAAAACGGAAGCTAAATGAACTTCAACAAAGGAGGACCAAGGTCAGAGTGAAACATCTACAATAAGTAGACAATTATGCTGGGCAGGGATGCTATAAAGGGATTCTATACCCTGGCTGTAGTTCACAAAAGAAAATGAGTCTATTTATTCCTAAAAATGTTTCTAGAGCGTTATCAAACTCATTCTGAGTAAGATGGGTTACTGGTCATCAATGAAAGTGGAAAAAACATGTAGTGAACTAAAGGAAATTAAGTAAAATGAACAAAATAAGAGCTACACCAAGTAGCCCAAGTAAGAGTATCGAACAACAGTGCAAGTAGACTGACCACGCAGAGATCAATAATTCAAATAAAATCGTATTTATTTAAACAATGGTTAGCGCTTTCACATAAGCTTCATCAGATCATAATACACTGGTCAAATTTATACTACTATCCCTCCAATCAATTTCCAACACATTAACACATGACTATATCTTAATAAAAAATACATCCTAGGTGTAAACATGTCTTACAAATATATATAAAGTATACAATATACATGTGCATGACAATAAAAGACATACAAGACAAAAAACATATCAAAATATATATACATATTAAAACCATCCTAAAAGTAACATATATATCTATTATTTCCCAACAGATAATTTCCTGTTTTTCAAAAATGGTTTGATACTGGCCCTCTCATTCAGTCCTTTACCTCCATCTGCTCTTAACCTTAGAATCCAACACTGTTATTTACTTTCCGTTGTGTTATTTATATCTCCTTCTCTTATATTAGGAACTACTATATCTATAACCATAAATCTAAACGTGTGATCTTCGCCCATCATACTGACATGTTTCACCAATGCATTTTTCTCATGTCAGTATGATGGGCAAAGATCACACGTTTAGATTTATGGGCAATGATCACACATTTAGATTTATTGTTATAGATATAGTAGTTCCTAATATAAGAGAAGGAGATATAAATAACACAATAGAAAGTAAAAGTAAAGAACAGCGTTGGATTCTAAATGACTGAATGAGAGGGCCAGCATTAAACCATTTTTTAAAAACAGGAAATTATCTGTTAGGAATATATATATATATATATATATATATATATATATATATATATATATATATATATATATATACACACACATATATATATATACATATACATATATATATATATACATATACATACATACATATATAGGTTACTTTTAGGATGGTTTTAATAGGTGTATATATTTTGATAGATATGTTTTTTGTCTTATATTGTCATACACATGTATACTGTATACTTTATATATTTGTAAGACATTTTTATAAATATTTGTAAGACATTTTTACACCTAGGATGTATTTTTATTAAGATATAGTCATGGTTATGTGTTGGAAATTGATTGGAGGAGTAGTAGTATACATTTGACCACTTGTAACAGTGTATTATGGTCTGATAAAGCTTATGTGAAAGCACTAACCGTTGTTTAAATAAATACGATTTTATTTGAATTATTGATATCTGCGTGGTCAGTCTGAGAGCCCTGGAATCTACTTGCACTAAAGGAAATGAAGTTTCATGTCAGGTTTGCCAGATAGAAGACTTCTGCAAAGCCACAAATGGAGAAGCTGTTCTGGGAGATAAGCCCACAGTAGGGGGAACCATAATTGTCAGTGACCACAGATTGCATCTCTCTCACATTCACTAGGTATGCCCCCTTATGCCTAGCCTATAAGGTAGTAATCACTGCCACCAACTACTATTATCAGCTACTCTAAAGGCCCTTACCACAGGGTGTCCAATTCTACTGTGCAATGTTATTATTATCCAATTAGGAATTGTGACGAACAGCAAGGCTATTGGAGTGGCTTATATAGTATCACCAAATACATGCTGTACTCTAAGACCTTAAATTATCTCTACACAAAACAGCCACAGTTGAAAGGTTTAAAAATATTAAATAATAAAAACACAACACAATACTTATTAACTCAACACAATGACAGAGAGAGTTCAGAAATCACAAAAAATACTTTAAAACAACACTGTAGGATAGTAACACATAAATACAGACAACAGCTAGACTAATCTGGCTATATTCCTACCTGTCTCTAAGAGAAACTACGTTCTAAATAACTTTACTTACAGAGCAAAGCAAGTGCTGGTGAGCGGTTGTCAGCTTCAGAACAAAATACAAAATGCTCTTCTTACTTTCTGAGATAGCCCTTAAATTGATAATACAACATTACTGCCGAGTCATTTCAGATTACATCATTCTTGTTACTTCCGCTCAAGTTTCCCAGGCTCACAGAACTTTCATCTGCACCTGCCAGGAAACCACAGCAATAAAAGACTTTACATGTGAAACCTAGTAATTATCTCTCTCTCAGGACAACGGAAAGAATTTCCATCTGCAGATATTCTGTTTCCTAGCTTGAGATCACACAGTCATAAAATTCTTTACTTATCAGCTTTCGTCCAGCAGGGTACACTGTGGTTACATTTTTGAAGCTCAACACATAACACATGCTTTCTTACATTTGTCAAACAAGCCTGTGGATCATATTAATAATTACAATGACATAGAATTATTTACAAAATTCTACCTAGCTAGGCTGGCAGCCTCTCAGTTCATCACAGAAGGAATGAGGAAAAAGAAGCCGATACAAACAGATCCCAACAAGACTTTTCCTTGTTCTCAATGGCTGACAGGTCCACTCATGCAGCATAAGGAGGAAAAGAAGGGGCTGATCTATTAAATAGCTTACTTCATCTGGAACCGGGGAGTCTACTTGTAGGCAATCAGATGACAAAGACCATTCCGTGACCCTCATATTTGAGGAAAAGGCTAGGAATGAGCTCTCCCTTGCTTATTGGATGCACAATATCACAGTAATACCGTCAGTATGGATGACAATGGGACCTTGAGGAAGAGAGTCCTGAAAAGGTCAAAAGGACATCTTTTAAACATCTCTATTTAGACTGGCTTTGTTCTCCACCCTCATGTGGTGGCAACTGTTGTGATGGTGAAATGGGGAGGGGGGTTGAAAGCATAAGCTCAGGCATATAGACTGGACTTGTGGATCCACTAGCTGGAATGCTCTTTGCACTTCTGAAATATTATGACTGCAGCAGTCAAGGGCAAATTGATTCCACTGAGTCTTTAGGGTCCACTGGAACACTGTCATACTGTACCTCGCATTGGGAACCATGCATTGCTACTGTACGATCTAGGAATAGAAGGCACAACTATTAGACTCTAAAGGATCTGAAGATCAATGTTCTGAAGAGGTGAAATCTTGTCTGGGAAGATGGGTTCAGTAAGACAGTGTGTTCAGATTTTACCCAATGAATATGACTGACTGTAGATAAAACTGGGATTTCACTTTTCACTGCAATCCCTAAAGAATGCAACAGTAACAGAACAGACTCCCTTGAGGCAGGAAGTCTGTCAGTTGTTGGAGCTACTAGGGGCCAGTTGT
Organism: Protopterus annectens; assembly: GCF_019279795.1. Taxonomy (NCBI): domain Eukaryota; kingdom Metazoa; phylum Chordata; order Ceratodontiformes; family Protopteridae; genus Protopterus; species Protopterus annectens. The sequence continues at coordinate 1,817,426,915 of NC_056728.1, read as the reverse complement.
TGAGGGATGATAACACATTGGAACCCAGTATCCATGGATGTGCTGCAAGCATAGACATGCATATGGTGAATGTATCTACATATTAACTCAATTAACATGCATCAACTCAATTCTCTAATTTCCAAGCACTTACGCCTCTAAACTAATTAACATTATCAAAACAACTTCTTAATGACCTGGCACACAAATGCATCTGTACAATTCATTATATATAATGCAGAGATACTTTCTGCAAGAATTCCTATTTATTACCTTTAATTTGCATGAGGATATTTTTCGGCCCATTCGGACTATCCTGGTTAACAAACAGAAATAGAACTACATAATACATACTTAGAAAGTTTTATGACAAGTCTATGAAGGCTTGAGGTGTTTGGTTTTCTTTGGTAATAAAGAATCTTGAGTAAATTCCTAGCCTTTGATGGCCAGGCAGGACCAGGATCTCACGGATGGCTCTTTTCTGGAGAAGGCTTACTGTTTTCTTTTCTTCTTGTAGAATTATGACAGAATGGGACATCTGGGGAGGGACTGTTGCTGAGAAAGGGCAAGATATACTACAGTGCAACCTCTGGATAAGATGGCCCTCGAGCACTTGTCTCATGTGGTGGTCTCCCACACTGACATTCAGAGGGGACAGGAGATCATGACCATGTTATCTGTCCCTTAATCTTCTTGTCCAGATTCATAAACTTGAATCTCTTACGGAAAATAGTTCTCTTTCTTTTACCAGAAACTATCTTAGAAGAAAGATCTACAATCCAAATTAAATCCTGAGCCAGACCCAGAGAACTACTATATGAAATTTGAGGAGGAATAGATACAGGTTTTCTATTTTATTCTGAAAGGAAAAATGGGGCCAACAGTGCTATTAATAGCAACAGGAACATCCCCAGGCATAGGCACAACACTCTCCCAATTCTGACAAAAGTGGCTTTCACTTTCCACCCGAGGGAACCCTAAAAACTACAACGGACATGGTTAACCTCTGGCCGACAGTGACTGTAGTGTTGCACCAGAGGGATCTAGGATGTTGGAGGAACAAACTATGGCCAAAGCAGTCTCACCCAACTAAGGCCGAGGAAATTGCTAGCCTGCTGGGGTGGCAAGGGCCGTTTGCGGCTGGAAGAAAGACCAACTTGTGGGACCAGTAGTTTGTTCCATGATCAAGCTGAAAATGCTGCCTCTTTCTCAAGGGAAAACAAGCAGCAAAAGTCAGTAAAATATTTTTAAGTCTTTCAAAGTCACTTTTTCCCCCATCAAAATACAGTAAAAAGCACTTAACACTTTGCCAGCCTTCAAAATTAAAATAAACACAGTTTCTCTACAGAATAAAAAAAAATGGTGTTCAATTATTTGAAACAACTTTTAAACTGACAGGAAAAGAGAAGTTGCATGTCAGTCCATCCAAAATAACTTTCCCAAGCAGGAAAGTTCAACAAAGCATACCACACAAGCCGACCAATAATCCTCAAAAGCCTGCAGAGGAGTGTTCTCTTCGGTGGCAGGAAAGCTCTGAAAGGATTGGTAACCAAACTTGTCTTTTTAGTCACCTAAGCTTGAGATGACTGACAGTCTGGGTGCAAGGAAGTGCCCTGAAGCTTTGTAAGCTGGCAAGCTGTTATAGCCTTGGTAGGATACAACCCATAAAATCAGTAACCATATGAAATTTTGGGACCTGCTACAGACCGTGAATGGCTGAAAGAGCAGACTTGCATATACAAAGTCTGAGATGCCATTTCATGAAATATCTCCCTTTCTTTGAGGTATGGTGATCTCAGAGTTGGTATATACAAGTTCAGGAGTTGGGGGGGGGGGCCTTGCCCTACTGCAAAAAGAATTTTAAGGAGAAGAGTAATTTTCAAGATTTGCTCTTCTCCTGTATTGTCTTTTTTTTCAGCTTGTTGGCACTTGGTATTCTGAGTGTCAAAATTTAAACAGGTAGCCTATGCAGTTGAGGCTACTGCAGCAATGATCAGTATGATGAATGCACAAATTTTAGTATGATGTAAAGAATATGTACGTAATAAGGACTGAAATGTTGTGATATGGTGTAGGCTGCAAACTATCAATGCACGGGCTAATGACCACTGACATGCTGTCATTTTTGCAATGTTTGCCATTTTACTAGTATTACTGATTTGTTTTGTTCTGATAAATAAAATCAGTGCATTTTCTAAAAAAAAAAAAAAAAAAAAAAAACAACCTACCATTTTACAGCTCAGTAAAAAGTGTTGCTATCATGCAGTGACACCGATTTTAATACATTTGACAATCATTAATTCCAGAGTCCTTTCATACTACAAAGACCTGCTTCAAAATTCTCATAGAATTCTTAAAATGCTTCAGAGTTAAAAGTTCATTCAGGAAAAGCCTGGTTCCATGGTGCAGGGGGATGCAGCCGTGACTGCGACCCAGGTGACGCATCTGCAATTTGTGGCCCTGGGACTGCAGGAGCCAAGTAGGGAAGGGAGGGAGTGAATGGACATGGTGTACTTGCCTTTCCTAGAAGGGGAAAGGCAGTGGGTTGGAATACACTTGGGAGTGTACACAGTGCAAAGCTACCTCCCTGGTGAAACCAAAGATACCACCACTTGTGTGAAAGGAGGGACATAGTTGCTTGGAGGAAGCTCCTGTTACAGAAACCCTCTAGAGGCAACACACTGCATTGCCCCTCCTCAGCACCTTATCAGGCGTGTGGGGTTAGGACTGGGGAGAAAAATAAAAATCCTGTAATTACCTCCCATGCTTGTTTGAATGATCCTCTATCCCATAATCGGCTGTTTGATGAGAAGGGGCTGATGATCGAAAGGCAATGGGTCTAAAAAGTCACACACACAAAAAAAAAGAATTCAGAAAGGAACATATTTCAGATCAGAAAGATGGAATTTTGTCAAAATAAATAAATAAATTTAAGTCCTTGATGACTACACAAGCTCCTACAAGTAAGGCATAATGTTCTGTGATAGAAAAGGCCTTCAGTAAACAGTACAGCAAAACGTGTTTTCCTAAAAAAAAAAAAAGAGAAAGACAGAGAAAGTTTTAGCCAGTGCTACTTACACTTGTAATATAATGTTACATGGATACAAAAGGTTCTCAAGGTGTATTTCTATATAAAACATAATATTAAGAATTCTAATTAGGTGTCTGATCATAACAAGTTATACGTCCAAGACAATTTAAAGAAATTCACTTTGAAATGTAGTACAGTCTAACTCAAGAGATGAATCTTGACACCCATGTTGAAAGTACCCAACAACCTGGTTATGGCTGGAAAACCCCATCATAAATTACTTGCAGCATATGAAGCTTCAGCTGTTACAATGTGATACTACTTTTTACTGAAGCTAATACAAAGTGTTTTACAGCTATGAAAGCTATAAAACACACAGTGCTGCCCAGGAGACAATCCATCACAGGGACACTGCTTCTGGCTGTCAACAGCATTAAAAGCTGTTAAACACCAGTATTTTACTATGTGTGGCACAAAGTAGTGCTTTACAACTCTGCAGCTTCTGACTGCTGTTTTGTTGTGGACACTATGCACTATCATGAGACAAGATTGCTTTAAGCCATAACACAACACATTATGCATCTCTTTGATGACAGAGGTGCATACAGTACAGGCCCCCCCCCCCAAATTTATGAGCATAATTAAAGCGTTCCATGTGTACAGGATTATAATTGATCAATCATAGCCTTCTTATTATGTGTTTGAAACATGGATACCAAGAAATTCACCTTAGCAGTGAAACTCATGAGGTGAATCTTAGCATCCATGTGAAGGATTTACACAAAGGTTACAATCGGAAACACAATCATAATTCTTTGTATTATGTGGAGCTTTAGCTGCTCCATGTTCTAAAAGTTACAGTTAAAAAAAAATGACAAAGTGTTTTCCCAGCTTTCAAAAGTTACTTATGTTTACACTCCCCTTGCCATGCCTCTCAAATGCCCAGATTTCAACAAAATGTCCAGATTTTTGCCTCATATGTTTGGTCTGAATATTTGGTTTTCGACCAATCCATTGAAGACTGACATCACTAATTAGTGATAGATATTTGAGCTTTAGACTTGTATCCTTCAGAAAATGCAAGTGAACAGACATTCTGTTATTCTAGGTACTTTCTAAGTTTATAACAGAAAGCCATGAACACGTTACCAGTACAGACAGCAGGCAGAATCAAATCTGTTTTTTATATAGGGACGGTATTTGACAGTCAGCACTGGCATATTTGACTGCCTAGTACGAGACCCAACATTAACAAGTTAATCAGGGGGTGCTTATTTGTCCAGATAAAATCTCACACTATAGTAGCACTTACATGAAATAGTGTCTTTTTTCAGAAAATCAGCGTAAATAATCGCCACATTCTGTGCACTATAATAAAGAAAGGTATGTACTTCCCCAGAAAAAAAAATGTGTTCAATATTTCAAGGATGAGATACATACTGCAAGGCCAAAACAATAACCAGCACAAGTAAATTTATATTAACAGAAATAAAGTCAAAATACATTCTAGATAAACAACCGCAAGGCTACATCAGTGGTAATGCATTAAAAAATATTACTCCAATGTAACAAAAGTTAAGAAAGATCCACACTGCCATCCAGTGGACAAATGTCATGCACACTTTCTATAACTGCTGTTAAAAAAGCCAAGGAATTCCAGTGTTGTTACAATATACTGAAACAGCATAATGGAGCGTTTCAAAATGTTTCATTTTACTGTGCAAGTGTTATACAATTTAAAAGTAAATGGGATTATTACTGTGCACCAAGTCTTGATGATTAATGTGCATCTTAAACTACTGTTTGCTGTTTACAGATTAGAAAAGAAGAAAAAAAAATTCTGGCAAAAGTGCTTGTAGCTTTGTCAGTAATCTGCATACGATTTTAATTAAGTTACAACTCTCCAACAATAAATTTAATTTAAGTTAAACTAACTATCATTTCTAACATATTCTGAAAGTCACGAGACCAGAGACAATTGCGTGTTCTTTGTAAAATAAACAAAAATAAAATGATAGCTTATAACATTCAGTGCAAAAAAAAAATCACCTTGATTTTAGAAATAAAGCACATCTATTCAAATTAAAATTTAATTAGCTCTCAAATAAATCTTAAGGTGACAACATTAACAGAATTATAAAGACAGTTTTCCACAACAGCAAATTCAGGATGCAGAAACACCAAGGCAAAAGATGAATTCCTTTTATTCCGACAAAAACATACAGACTTAGCGCTTTCACCAGTAAACTGGTATCATCAGAGTCTGTTGTAATACTAATCCATCCACACTTAAATAGCAACCCACACTTCACAAATTGCTCAATTAATTAATTAAATTAATTAATTAACCACTCCATTCATTCTTTAAAGAAATATCTCCATGAAAGTGAAAACAGCAGCCTTTAAATACATATGAATACAAATATAAAAGTAATGAATTTTGTGAATAAAAAACTTTACATGAAAATGAATAATAATAGACAACTAAATATAAATATTTACATTTTATAAAATAAATTGATCAAAGAATAATGATATAACTGTATTCATGAATTGATTTTACAAAATTTAATATATAAAATGTGTAATGACCAAACAATATGTTCAAAATCAGAAAATAAAAAAATAAAATTAAATGTAATGACACCTTGCAGTATAAAAACCTACTATTGGTGTCAAATCCAATGTTGTTAGAACAACTATATGTCTAATAGATTAACCTAACCAACACTATATTCATTATATTATGCTGGCTCTTAATTTAAGATGTGGTTTTAAAGAAATATGGTCATTAACAGAATTATGCTTTAGTTATCTTTCATAATAAAATAAATTACAAAAGTGAAACCAGATACAAAACATGCTCAAAAATCAAAATTTCCACTTGACTAGCACAGTAAGTTCCAAGTCATATTTGTTCAAACTTTATCTCAATGTTAATATATTTTCTCTGCAGACATCCAGTACAGCACTGCTACTAAACTAACAGTAAGCTCTGGTTTATAGATGGGGTACGATTCTGCCATACTAACCCAGTGAAAAAGGGGCAACTCTGCTACTGAAGAGGACAGGTTTTATATGCCAAAAGGGGAGAAAAATTGCAAAACTGGAAAAAAACATGTTTTAACTCCAGTAGGGTTGAGTGGTTAGAGATGTTGGGACAGGAAAACCCATGTAGCTTGACCAATGAAGGAGATGGTTTCGCAGAGTCTGATATTTAGTGAACTAAAGAAAATCAGTAACAGACTGGAGGGAACACTGAACAAAACAAGCATGTTTAGTGAGGTCCAGGAAGCCTTAAATGAACATGCACATGTTATCCAAGTGACCTTGGGCATGAATATGGCACTGAAAGCATGGGGAGAAGCCAGACAAGATGTTCTGGAGGAAAAGGTTACTAAAGTAGGAATATCATGCAAGAAAATGAGATTTTAGAACAGTGGTACATCCTAGACAGCAGGGGCAAACTACTGCAATAAATGTATTGCCAAATTGTCAGAATGGTCTAGAATGTCAGTAAATGAGATAAGGCAGTAGAGGGTTCATACAGTGTCACACCATTGCAAAATTTGGTGCACTGACCAAGGCGGATCATTGCAGTGTGTGTGCTCTCCTCACTTAAGGAGAGCTGTTATCCAAGTTGTAGAAGCTGAGCAAGCAGTAGAGTGACAATAAGTGCATCCAATTCGTCCAGATGATATGTGTTTTTGACAGAAAGACATTAAATTTTAACTGTTGTACCTAGCTACAGGGACGCTATCATCACTGGGAATGTGAACTTTTGTAAATGCAGTCAAGGCACTATGGGTAGTCAAAGGTAAGCTTCAGAGGCCACAGGAGGGAAATACAGTGGTAGAAGACCAGGGACCAAGTCTCATCACTGCCTTGTGAGCGGCAGGTTCTGAATACAGAGAGGTCCTGACAAGCTGTGCTCTTCCCTTTTGAAAAGGTATGCGGCCATGAGAGTAAGAGCTGAGTTGATCCAAACAACTAGTGAATCAAGTGTCAAAGCACATTAAAATTGAAGGTGCGTGGAACCTTAAGTCTTTGCAAGCGCAGGGAATACAGTCAGTTATTACACTTGAGTGACAAATTTTTTTTTATGCACTGCTGCTCTTCATGCGTTTGCAGTAAAGGGTTACTTGCAGCAAAAATGTTTGATGCAAGCAGCAAATGCAGGGATATTAAAAAGAATACAAGTTAGACTTGAGGTTAGACACACTTGCAAATTCACAGATTAACAGTGCAAGCCAGTTAGGAAATGGTTTTGTAAGTACAGAAATGATACGTTTTTAAAGAAAGAATCCGTTCATTTTTTGGGGTCAAAGGGGCTAATCTTTGGACAGCAACTGCATTTGTCTAAATTCTGTAACGGAACAGTTAGTGACTTTCTCTTCTACCTCCATTTTTTTTCTTTTTGTGAAGCTTCCCCAACTGAGAGGAAAATAGTGAAAAGCAACTGTATTTTAAAGTGAAGGCAGGGCAGCAATGGAAGGAGGAGACCTCTGCATGGAGTTAAAAGGGAACTGAAGAAGCTCTTTGCATTTCTGCCACCTAATGATAAACTACTACAGTGAGAGTTATCTTCCTTATTAATCTTACAAGGATTTGCCTTTCTATGCAGAGACTTTGAATTACTTTTCTGTTCTACCTAGAACACGTGTGTCTGCTGGCAAGAAAATTCATATTAGACAGTAGAGTGACAAAATGCAATGCCAGTTTTGAAGATGTATAACTATATACTGCATATGAAATGGAAAATTACTAGGAGAGGGAGGATCCTGGCTGAGGTCTTGGCTGAATTATTTTTCAGTGAAAGGGGAACCTGTTGTAAATGTGGAGACCAAAGAAAATAAAGGGATATCATGAAGGGGATTAATAGACCAACAATTAATTCAAAGGGGAGCAATCAGTAAGTGAGACAGTATAATATTAGCAGATAAGTTTCTTCTCCCACCAGACCCTTCCCTGTCCCTTTTTTTTTTTCTTTTCTCCTTCCTCTTAGATATTCTCAACGACAGACCCGAAGCCACTCAGCTTCTCTCACAGAGGTAATATTTCAACATACGACTGGTAAAGCATAACAAAGGCAAGTTACTTATGCCCTACTAGAGGCATATAGTTGTCTATTGGTTGTTAGCTTACTTTTGTTTAATGGCAGTTCTTATTGTAACAAGGAGTATACAGGTATAGCTTGCTCAGAGAAGGTGAGGAGGAGTACAGATTGCAGCCCTTGAATTTACAGGGGTGACGCTTACTGGTAAATGGCCAATAGCAAAAGAAATGAAAGCAAGGTGAAGACTCAAACCAAGGCTTACAAATCTTGAATGAAGGAACTTGAAATATGTTCTTGGAATATTAAGGACTACTGCAACCCAAGAAGAGAAGTTGTTTTGTGCAGATTGTTAAGCAGTAGGAGATATGGTTGGTTTGGTTTGAGGAAACACGAAGGAGCAAGAGCATAATAAATTGCCAAGCAGGGGGTTGTATCGTGGGGGATAACGGCATCCCACCAGGAAGCTAGAAGACGAAGCATGGCAATTCTGATTTCCCCATAGGTGCTGGTCCCAGACCATGGAAATATTAGTTGATCCCAGTGGATGTTATGCCCTTTGATGAAAAGGGCATTGGGAGGGCCCACTCATAACAGCCAGATCAAAACATGTCCAGTCACTACCAGATATAGCACTGATGAAGAAAATAGTGACTTATTTACAGAGGACTGACTGGAATACGACTCCAGGGTCTTCACACATGGACAGGGAACCTCAAAAGATAGCAGATGTCAAACGTTTTTTTATGAATTGCTGTACAGTGATGGGCTTGTTACATACATATCACGTGCATCTACTCATGTAGGCACTGAGCCTGGTCTATGTCTCATAAAATTCCAAATCACTGAAGAGAATGCTGGCCTAGTAAAGAAACAGCAGCTAGGACCAATGGTCCTTTTGGACCATTCTCCAATCTTTTGTTTGGTTGGTGTGTTCTAGCAGCACCTGCCAGGTAACACACTGATGGTTCTTATTAGGTTTTCTCCAAAGGATCATTTTTAACAACTGGTTTAAGGCGTTAGTAAGGGGGCAATTGGAAGGGTGCCTTGTATTGCAGACACAACAGGAAGAGCACAGAGTCAGGGATGAAGTGTAGAATAATATAGCAAAAAAATTGTAGAGAGGACTGTGGAAGAAATTCATAGAAATAAGGGGGAAAAACAGTAAGACTGCAAGCAAAACTTTATAGTTTGACCAGAGGAGAGGGAGGAACTTAAGACTGTAAATGGGGAGTTGAGGCTTGTTCTGAACCAGAACTTGAAAAGAAATGGCAGCATTTATGGATTTTTTAATTTACTTCAATTTCCACATTGGTCAACACATTAGCCACAAAATTTAGAAAGCAAAAGTTGAAGTCAGTCTTCAGGATGCAGAAAGCTGATGGAAAACTAGCCAGAGATCTGGAGAAGATTCTAGGAACATTAACAAAACTGAGCACTAGTCATATGGTATCAAGGAAGAATTAGTTGATGGTTGAAGCCTTTGGGAACAAAATGACTTCCAAAACTGACCCTACATCTTAGACAGAAACCAATGAAGTAATTTTCTATAGAGACGGTACATGGAAGCATTAAAGCAGACTAACAGTAAATCAGTTAGATGGCCTTGCAATGGAGGTTTTGAGATGGAGATCAAGCCTTTGTTCAGAAATGGGGTTGCCCCAGATCCATGGAGAGAATCTGATATAGCAGCGATTATAAAAAAGAGTGAAGACCCTCCATATGCATCTTCCTGCAGACTAATATCAATACTAAAAACATAACTACAAGGTGCTCGAGTCAAAAGAAAGTAGCTATATTTATTGCAGAATTGATCCACCTCAATCAGGGTGGGGTTGCAGGGGTCACCAAACATTTGATAACATAATAAAAATAATAATGTTGATTATTCTGTGTGATGCCCTTGTCCAGGAGGAGAAGCTCGTGCTCCTGGGACAACGCCATAAAAGGCATGTGACAGAGTGGAGTAGGTGTTTTAAGTAAAGAGATGGAGGTAAAGAGCTTAAAAAAGTCAGCATTATTAATCTGATCAGTTATGCATATATGGGAACAAAGCAAGGTGAGGATCAAGATCCTCCAAGATAACCAGGAGTAGGAAGCAAGGATGCCCTGGGCCCTGGTATTATTCACAATCTATACTGAACCTTTGGCAGCTGGAAAAAGGGGCTTTGTGATACATGGATGTGTCTGCGGATATACATGACAAAAACAGCCCTATTTGCTGACAATATCATATCACAGAGTGAACTGCAACCGTACATGGACACTTTCTAAGCTGGAGACATTTTTTGCTGCTCATATATATAAGCTTGGGCCATGGCTGAAAAGGGTCACTGACCAACTTACCCACCTGTTTAGAGGACAAAATAAAATACTTCAACTTCAAGGGCACAGTAGATGGCTCTTGCTTGACAGCAGTGGAACAGGTCATGTCAAAGGTGAAAATTTCTTGCTATGGAAAACAGTAACAGAACTGGACTACCAAGTTCTGTGATTGCAAATGTCTGTACAAACTCAGTTCCTATACCTTCTTCAGGGCACAGTTTCCATGGGGAAGGTACATCATTTAAAACAATGGACATCAACATTTTCTTGGAAACACAAGCACCTTAGATTTGCTTGGAAAACTAACATTATCCAAGCAGTGGGGTGGACATGGGGTCAAGAATATAGTGAAGTTTGAGCAATTAGTGTCTTGAAGCTAGACCATAGGTGCCTTTTGTAAAGGCTACCAGGGAAATTGGAACATGGTGCAGGAAAGACAGGGAGGTGATGGTCCTGTAGTCCTCTCCAGGGGTAGTTTGGAAAGGGTACAGGAGATGTGGCCGGTATCTAGATTTGAAACCAAAAAACACACAGTACTGCAACATCACCATGGGTTTACTCAGCAGAAAGTTTGGTGCTTTCATCTCTAAAAAGAATAAAAGACTTCATCAGAACACCAACAAATAAATCTAGTAAATTTAAACATTGTGAATCTCTTCTGAATATACTAAGAAATGTAGGAAACAGCAAAAACAACCCCCACCTTATCAATAATAATACTATAACAAATAATAAAAATAAAATGTACATTTGAAAAAAAACTTCCAAGTTTCAATAAAATCTAGCATAACTCGTACAAACCTAACATAAATGAATAAAGCCACAGTCCATGTGGAAGTAAATGACCTGAGATGTACCTTCCTAAACTATATGAAGAGAGACATCATAGAGCTTTCAGAATAGGTGTCTCAGCCTGGTATGAGCCTAGCATTGAGCAGCATTTTACCTTCTCCAAGGATGATGCCACAATACGAACAAAAGATGATTGATTTTAATAATTGACTTAGTTTCTAGTGTCATTTTAAGTGGGTGAAATATTTGTCAGCATGGAAGGAGATGGTCAACAGACCATGCTACTTTGCTTGGGATGGTCTGCACCTCTCCTCTCTAGGCTTTCGAATATTAGCTAAAACATTGTCTTCCCTTATAGTGCCTTTTTTAGGCAATGCCAAACTGAAAGTACTTCCGACATATCAAATCAAAACCAAGAAAATCTAAAGGTGTTACTCCTCAATGCTAGGGGCCTAAATAAACTCTACTCCCTGGAAGCTCTCTTCACCCTAGAGAATGCAGACACTTCAAGGCTGGTCAAACAGGACAATGCACTTGAGTTGCTCTATGTTCAAATCACCATAGCTAAAATCCAGTACCACTTCCTTGCAAGATATAGGTCCCCCTCTATGACCCAGGAAACCCATATCATGTATTTAAACTTATTAGAAACAACCATCCAACCCAATTACCCCACTATTAAATGGGAATCCTACAAGACATCAAACGTATATGCACAGAGATAGTCAATACACCACGCAGGGGTGCAACCATACTGAATTTGGACCTCACTAATATGGGAGTGCTGCACACCCCCTACTGTAATGCCTTCTTTGGTAAGGTCAGACCACAAAATGGTCTCCTTTGAAGAAAAAATAAAGCCTGGACCCCCAGCTAAACCAGGAATATTTAGGAACTATTCTAAGGATAACCACCTGCTATTAAGTGAGAACCTGTCAAAATTTCAAGCCCCTATAAACCCTGAGAAAACTTCTGCCTATGCAGAACTGTTCACAGAAACCCTGTACAAGAATGTTTATAGCTGTATAGAGGCAGCTGTACCCACCAGGAAGAAGTAGAGAACCAACTCAAAAAACAAGCCACCCTGGTAGAATCACAAAATAAATCAGATGTGTAACAGGAGGAAGAAAATCATGGCAAAATTTAGGAGGTGCAGCGCCCAGCAGAATAAAAGCACTCTCATTAAACTAAACAAACAACTCAGAGGACAAATGCAGTCTACCAAAGCCAAATGAGGGGCAAGGTTGGCCTCCCAGGCTAAGGACAACCATAAAGCATTCTTTAGCTATGTCCTCCAACCTCAAAGGCAATACACAATTGTGTTCATAGCTCATTGTAAATGGAGCCACCTATACTGAGATAGAAGATACAAGCAAACCTTCTGGCTGATAAATTCATCTCCAACATTACTCCTCTCTCCCCCTCACCCTTCCCTCAGGAAATATCCTCAAATATAACTCTCCCTACTATCACTAGGGAAGAGGTCCTTAATGCTCTAAGACCAAGAACGCTCCATTAATAAACCCAGTCAATATCCCAGGATGCCTTCTAAGTAGCAAGAAACATGACCTATCAGGGACTCTGGAATTACTATTTAACTGCAGCCTCCAAACAGGCTTCGTGCCTCATGAGTGGAGAAAGACAACAGTCATCCCTCTGCACAAAAGTGGGCATCTACAGACCCTGGAAACTAGACCCACAAGTCTCACTAGTCTTGTATGTAAAGCCATGAAAAGAATCATCATGGAGATGATCAATACAGATGTAGTAAACCTCCAGACACCGGACCCAACCCAGTTTGGTTTGATAAAGGGCAGATCATGCCTACTCAGATTGGTGGACTTCTTTCAGCAGGTCACCAAAGCAATGGATGACAGCAAAATCATTCACACTGCCTACCTTGACCTGGCCAAGGCATCTGACACAATATCCCACTCAGGCATTGCTGACAAACTCAAGAAGTTAGTTACAAATGCATACGTCACCCAGTGAACAGCCAACTGGCTCACAGACAGGATCCAGGAAGTTAGCACTTAAGAGTCCATTTCTACAAAAGAGGCCAGTCCCTCAGGGATCAGGCCTTGGACTGCTCCTTTTAGGCATTTACTTCTCAGAATTCAAGGTCAATGTCTGTGGTCTCTGACTGACTTAATTTGCAGATGCTTGCAAATTAGGAGCAGTCATTGAATCTCACACTGACAAATGCTCTCCAGGAGGGGCTGACACCGACAAACAACTGGTGTCAAGAAATGCATAACAGTTACCAGGGATAGAGGACTTCCCAAAGGATACTATCATATTGACAACACACTCCTTAGAGTTGACCCAGTAGTCAGGGACTTAGGGACACACATAGTAATCTTGCCTTCGATCATCACGTGTCTACAGTGGTGAGGAAATCATTTTATGTTGCGCAACTTATAAACAAAGGTAGAAAGTCATTGTTCCACTGTATTGGCATTCATCAGACCTATAGAGTACAATGCCCCCTTTGGTATGCACCTAACCAGGCATATCCAACAACAGGAACGTCCACAAAGGTTCCTCACTAAAAGAGTACAGGGCATAAGTAATATGTCCTATGCAGACCGTCTCAAGGCCCTATTTCTGTATTCTGTCTCCTACAGACTTTTGAGGGGAGATCTATACCTGGCATACAGGGCATTGTCAGACTCCACTCTGATGGACCTCCTGCATATCCAAAACAGTGGCAGAATTACCCATTCTAAAGACTTAAATCTTGCTTGTGAGAAAAATAGGACCTGAGAGAGAGAGAGAGAGACAGAGACTACCCAGTCTATGGAGCAGGCTCCCCATCCATGTGATGCAAAGTTCCTCTCTAATCCAATTCAAGAGCAACTTGGACGGGAAACCGGAATTTCATCCCTGGTTTGGCACCTATGTCTTTGATGCAAACAGGTAACCTGTAAATGGTTCATCTCCCAAGCCTGTGCTTACACTTATCAAGGGTATCAGAACGAGTCAGAGATTTGGGATGCATGGCTAGGCTTAAAAAGGCCCTTGTGGTCATTAGCCTAGTAAACATCTATGAACTTATAAATATACACCACAGCACACTTACTAAGATAAAATAAAATGCATAAATGTAATAAATATGATTTGAAATTTAAAAATAAGGATGTGTTTAAAACATGTTTAAAATGTTTTTACCCAAGCCTTTATAATTTTGCAACTCTTAAAACACTAGAAATAGGCAAGTGCTGATTAAGCCCTGGGACCATCACATTTAACTCACGTTGCCGTACTAGTTCCCGGTTTTCAAGCCTATTCTCCCATTCATTACTCCCTGGATTCTACTCAACTTTTCTCTGGATTTATCAAACAGCTGAGGAACTGGTTTCACACTGAATCTAAAACTGTGGATAAAGGTAGATATTCCAAAAAGGGCTACAAACAGATTTGATACATCAAGGTTTGCTGTAGACATGGAGAAGATTTACCAATCTAAAATACTGGCATCAGCTGATGGATAGAGACAGGATTATGTCATGGGGGAACGGAGGACCCAGTGCTACCTCCCTCAGCAAAGCAAGGAGATAAACCAATTCCAAAGCAAACACTAAGGGACATGGGAGTACGATATCTGGGGAGGCTAGAGGGTACTGCCTTCTTGAATATATTCATACATACCTCAAGGTTAACTAGAGCATTTCTGCACGAGAACCAGGTTTGCAGGAGGTATGACAGGGAAACACAAGTACCAGGATGCATATTTCCTAAGAAGTTACGGTGCTGGGGAAATAACAGCAAAGCCTTTAAACACTGATGAATGAGAGAGGTTCCCTGGACCCACTCCTTACACTGGTGATCTTTCTTCTTGGAGTGATTCTGAACACAAACCAGCCAACAATGAAACATAGGCCATCAGCTGTCATAATGATTGTGACAAAGAAGGTAATTAATCAGGAATGGGAAAACAAGAAAAAGGGTGGATAAAGAAGACCTTTAGGCTCTTATTTAGTCATGTACTAGTAGCTGTAGCATCTAAATACAAGCATTCCTAATCAATGTGACAGAGCTATATGGATGGAAGAGCAGGATTAAAAAAAAACTAGGTTGGCGATATAAACAGCTGTGAAACCACAAACAATAAATAGGTAGCAGCAACCTCCTGTGCACAATGAAGGAAGCTACCATACTACTGTACATTAGAAAAGTGAGAGGTTACTGGTCATGGATAGTTTTACACCAATTTTTCAACTGCCTTATAGGTTTGAACATTGTTGTTAGGTGCTTATGCTGTCATGTACTTAAAGTGTTCCGCATATTACAATTTGTATTGGTTTCATGTGAGTTATCCACTACTACCTTGTATGTATAAATGCACAATTCAAATAATTCTGTCAATAAAATGTTGCTGACCGTAATTAAACGGGTATACAATTGCCATTTGGAGTACAGCAAGTCTCAAACATTGTGCAATTAATTTTATAAACAAAAAGTAAATTTACTACATAAATTCATATTTTACATTAATTATTTAGGATATAAAAGGTTTCACAGTAGGGTTTTTACTATAATGAAGTATTTAGTGAATGCATCAACTACAGTTTTGATCAAATAGCCAATTATGACATTATTAGATGGCAATAATCCACTTCCACCAAGTAATTACTAAATATTATTTCTTATTTATAATTACAAGGTAATCTTGAGTTTTACCGTAGGGAAAAGTAAACCAGTCATGCACATAAGATGTGTTTGCAGCTTTTTGCTGTAAAGGCTATGTACTTACTGCAGTAGTGTCTTGTTTTCCTTGTACTGTAGCTTAATTAAATTAGTTCAGAATTACAGTATTATGTTACCAAAGTTTACATGTTAGTGTTATAGCATTTGTATTAAAACACTGTCTTACATTTCCAGGCTAAGAAATAAGCAAGAATCATTTCTCATAGAGTCTTAAAGTACAACTCCTCCTTGGAATTCAAAACTGTTTTTCTGCTGTATATTTGCCTTCTGAGTCATTTAAATGCATCAGAATCAATCTAAGTGCTTCTTATAAAATTTCAACTGCTTTTTTTCCACAAAATGGATATCATGGATCCTGTCATAATAGCATGAACTTTTTTTACTGCTTTCATGTCTCCTTCTCAGAATCCATTTCAATTTCCTTTACACAAGAATCATGCTGGACATAAGGAATGAGGTTGCTTTCCCTCCTGTGACATATAATTGTAGTACTGTGAGTCAAAGGCATTTTGCACACCTTCTGTAACAAATATGCTTCCAGTTTTATTTTTCCCTGACTGACCACTATGTTTTTCTCTCTTAGTTTGTTTTAAATTATTCACAACAGTTATACAGCTCCAGAGAGTTGGACTGGAGGATTTTCTAAGGATGTCAATTTGCAGTCTTGCAAGCAATGACACCTGCCCGAGGTATCATAACGGATTCTGTAATCCAGATCCACTAACCAACACATCAAAAAAAAAAAATCTTGGGTTCTGCTTTCCCCAGTGTATGCAGTTGGAATTTGATTTTTTTCATCCAGCACATTGGAGAAAAGACCTTGCCAGTTTTGCTCAAAACGATACTGCAGCATAGTACAAAAAAGTATAAAAATCTATTCTTGAATTTGTGCCTTACAAGATTTGTTTTAAAGAGAGGCACAAATGTCTTCACACATTACATTTTCACACTTCTTCAGCAAGGCCATCATATAAATTGCTACATTTTAGCAAACTAACACTGCACATTTTCATGTGTCTGTAGTATGTCATGCAGGCAGACAAGTTAAAAGTTCTACTGCAGAAACACAAGAGAAGTTACGCTTTCAAAAAGTGTCTGGGTTTTCCCTTCCTTTGATTCCAAGGCAAGGAAAGTCAGGTTTTATAAAGCATGTGCAGGTTTCCAGTGACTAAACCATACTATAAGGTGAAAAGAAACCCAACAGTTGAAAAACTATAGTGGAGTCTGGACTTTTCCTTCAAGATTTATATTTTCTCATTCTACTTTTACTAAAGTTAACTAGAACCAAAGGTCTGATGTTGAACATAAGCTTAATTTACTTCAACATTCAAAATTACCACAAAGGTCTTTTTAGAAGACAGCTACACACAAAAATAAAAAAAAACAGGTCTCAACAAGATATGACACTTATTAGAGGCAGTCAAAGCAGGAAATCATAGTTCTACAGCTGTAGATAAACAGAGAAACAAGAGCCCTAATTTGCATCCATGAAATAATGTTATAGGGACAAAGCACACATGCTTTCAATGCAAAATAAAATTGTGGACAATACAAAAAAAAAAATTTTAACTCTGTGTTGTCAGTGCTGACAGAGTAAAAATGAATGACAACAAGCTGTGGCTACACTTTCAATGTACTGTTCTGCAATCCATCAGCTAGAATAAAAGTGACCCCTAAAAAATTATTTGCGATGAAGGATGCTGCTTCTGCTTGCTGAAAGCAGTCTTATTAATGCACTGAACTTTGCAGACTACTAACTTTTTCAGCACTATATTAACTTTTGCGCAGTTACTAATAAAATAACTTGTCTATGTAACAGATGACACGTACAATACTGTCAGTTTATAGCTTTTAATGTACTCAGTTTAGTTTTTGCATGCATTTATGAACGACAGCTTTCCATTCTCCATTTACCTCAGATCAAATGTGTTCCCTATATGTACCAGATCTAACATCATACACTTTCAATGTCCTTCATATACACTTTTTTGTACATTTGGATCTTGTCCATGAAATAGTCTGTTGATGTTAATACTACTGGAATTCATTTGATGTCATGCAGTCTGTTGATAATTCAACTTGAAACAGAACACAAATTAACTTATATAACAAACCTTTAGGGAGTCGCTCTTATTCCCCCTAACAAAGTATTGTAACAAGCTCTCAGTCTTCTACAACCAGTAATGTCAAGAGGGAATGAGATATTAAAATGCATTACTGTTTTTTGGTAATTTTCTCCCACTACCATACATATTGATTGTACCCAGATTACTTGGTCAAACTTGGCTGTGGGATTATTATTAAAGGTTCTGATAACAAAAAGGCAAGGCTGTCTTGCAATGATTACGGAATCATTAATACAGACTAGCATGTTTTACACAGTCAGTGTAAAACTGAGAGAGTGCCCTATCCCCCTGTAGTATGCAGCACTTTATTGCAGCATTATTTTGTAAAGATATACTTGATTCATGCTGTGAAAATTGAAAGTATGCTTGCCCTCTGGCTTTTTTCCAAACCGTGACACTCTGGTCTAAGGAAAGACTTCCAACATGACATTTTTGTCCCCCTGGACAAGATAAATTACCTTGAATTCTATTTTGTAGTATCATTTGGATGGTACAGTGGTGCAGCGGTAGCACAACAAGAGGTTCTCTCATTTGATTCTCGGTTGGGGTGCCTTCTGTGAGTAGTCTGCATTTCCTCCCTACGTTTGTGTGGGTTTCCTCTGAGTGATCTGGTTTCCTCCCACGTTACAAAAGACGTGCATCTGGAGCATTTCTCCCTGGGCCTCCAATGAAAATTGGCTTCATTCCATGTCAGACTTTTCCTGGTAAGCAAATGTTAAAAGAAAAAGAATTTGCCCATTACAGCCTTATGTCACTAACATTGCTTTTAAATACTTTTTTCTGCTGGAGTCTCTGCTACTCCTGGTGCTATTATACAATTACAAAAAACTGTAAAAAAACAAGATATATTGGCTTAACTAATACACATTTAAAACCAAAGATACTACATTATTTACATCTGCTGTTGTCTGCCTTTTGCTCTTCTGTATTCCAAATAAGTGCACTTTAGGCAGCTTCATTTTCATTTTTCTGAAAAGAAAATACACGCATGTCACTTTTATGACTCTGCCTCTTTACTGCTTTTAATTACTCTCATTTGATCCCTATGCACTAAAATGTTCTGTTTTTCTTTTTACCTTTTACTTTGTACACCAATGGATCTATTTGTGTACTTCAAAAGATCCCTGCCAACTGCTTTCCAATGGTCCTTCTGTCTGAAACATTTTTACTAATACCTTTGTTCCACAGCAAAGGTTTTCCACTGGTGGTAATGTTGGGACCTTTTTTCCATAGATAGTAAGCTTGCTCTCTTGCATTGTAGTGACATATTTCTGCAAGATGTTTTAACCATTGCTGATGCTTACCGATTTCTAACTTAGGCCTACCATCTGGTGTATCAGGATCAAAAGGCAACTGTAATGGCATTTTTCTCCAGATCGTGATTGCATAAGGAGATATTCCCGTCTTACTGTTGGGTGTTGCCCTTATGCCTGTAAGTATGCCTGGTGAATGCTGCACCCATGCATTTCCCTTTTCAAGACATGCTTTATTAAGACACTCCTTGAGCGTACAATTCATTCACTCTGCAATTCCATTTGACTGTGGGTGACAAGGCATAAAAAAATATTTTCTGAATTCCTAACGGATTACACATTTGCTTTATTAAGTCACTAACAAACTGTGGACCATTGTCCAATTCAAAAATTCTTAGCCATCGCCACTGACAAAAATTATTTTTCCATAAAGCTTCTGCTGTTCCTTTGCTGTCACAGTTTTACTAGGAATTGCTTCTCCCATTTTGAGAAGACATCCACTACTACTAGTAGGCATCTGTAACCTCCATTTGTTGTTGGCAAGGGACCTGCATAATCTATTTGAACTGCATACCATGGCCCATCGCTGGCTGTACTCTATGCAACAGATGTTTTTTTTACTTTTAGAATTTACCTGCAAACAGATTAGACATTCTTCTACAATTAGCCTACAGATTTTTTTTTTAATTTGGGTTCCTGTATTTTTCTTTTACATCTTCCCATAGTTTATCAGCTCCTAGATGTCCAAGTATCTGGTGATTTAACTTGACCAATTGTCATGCCAACTGAGATGGTACATATGCCAACTACAATCCTTTAGAAGTAGTGTATGCATAATATTCCTTTGGTGGTATTCCTGTTAGCATGCACTGATCAGTTTCTTTTTTTAGGCCCCGTTGCTTTTGAATATTTATGAGGTCTTCTTCAACCGATTCTTCGTTTAACTCTTTTAAGGCACTGACTTCTGTATAAGTGTATACTTACTCTGAAGTTCTTTTCCACTCTGTGCTGCTTGTTTGGCTAATGTGTCAGCTAATGCATTTAACCTGAAAGTTTCACTTGTCTGTTTCTGTTTCTGATGTGCTTTTACCTTTAAGATACTGTATTGCCCCTGCTGGTTTGACATTGTTATTACTTTATATATGTCTTAATACTTCAGCATGTCGTAGTGGTTTGCCTGCACTATCTACAAATCCTCGCCTTATCCAAGTGTAGTCTTAAAGAATTTACTACATAGGCACTGTCTGAGAAAATGTTAACAGGATTGTGATATTTAAGCACACACAGTACTGCCTCTAATTCAGCTCTCTGAGCTGACATGTGTCCTGGTAACTTGATTAGTTCAGGAGATCCCAACTTGAGATTTTCTGGAACTACGGCAAATCCTGTCCAGTATTTACCTTTGTCCCAAAATCGTGCTCATTCTACAAAGATGTGTGGCTTAAAATGGTCAAAGTCAGATACCAAAAACTGTACATCAGGTGTCATTTTTTGCTAAGCAGTTATGCAGTTTTTCTTCATATTCCCATGTGATTGACAAATAATATTTTTCCCGTCTGTATGGTGACAGTTTTCATTCCAAAAAGTGCCAACGATTTTGCAAAGACTGCTTGGCTAATACCATCTGTGATTTTATTCATTTCAAAATTGTCTATCAGAGCTTTTACTGTTTGGTGTGGTGTTTGTACTGCAATGCTGGAAAATACGGTTAAGTACTCACTTTGCTTAATACCCCAATAAATGGATAATAATTGTATACATGGGTGGTAGCTCAGTTCCACTGTAGTCATTTTACGACTACAGAAAGTGACTAGACAATGTTTTTTCCACCTGTTGTCACTACCACGTGGCCATTCCTGTAATAATACAACAGATGTTTTCTTTCCGGCTGCTGCTTGTAACACAAATGGCAACTTTGGTGTGGGTGCTATTAATTCCATAGCTTGTGCTTACTTTACCTTTATTTGTGAAAATGCTTCATCCTCATGAGGTCCCAACTCTAAAAATGTGGAGCTCTTTTGTTCCTGCAGCATTTTGTATAGAGGAGCAGCCACAGCTGTATAATACTCTACAAATTCCCGGCTTTAATTCAGGATTCCCATGAATTTATGCAAATCTGCTATTGTTGGTGGCTTTTCCATTTGTAAGATGTCTTGAACACTCATTGGGCAAGGGGACCTTCCTGATGGTTTTATGATAGTACCTAGAAACTTAGCTTCTTCATAAACTGATTTTTTTCACTTCTGAACTAAAACCCTGCCTGCTGCAGAGTATGGAAGACTTTTTTAAGAAGCCGTACATGCTCTTCAACTGTTTCAGACTGAATTAGTACGTCAATGTAATGCAACACTGAATCATCTTTTTTCCAACTGTTGCAGAATGGAAGCTACTGTCTGGTAAAAAGTAACTAGACTGTCTTGAAAGCCCTGAGGTTATCTTGTCATGACATACTGCTGATTTTTAAAGCAAATTGTGGCCAGTTGTTTTCTGAGTGGTACTGCAAAAAAAAACATTTGCTAGTTCAGTTACTGTAAACCACTTACTTTGTGGTTTAATATGTGCCGCCAGCTCTGGAACTCCTGGAATTAAATGTGCAGGAGTTGTGTACTCATTTACTTTTCTTAGATCAATGACAAGACAGTAACTACCATCTTTCTTTTTAACTAGCCAGGTAGGTGAATTTGTGGGACTGTTGCCTTTTTGTAAGATTCCATCCTTTTCCCAGTTTGCAATACATCTTTCCATATGCTCTTCTGCCTCCCTAGGAATGGGATACTGTTTTTCAAGTATGTAATCCCGATCATTACCTACCCCCACTGACGTTTCTATCTTTCCACAGTCACTGGGTGCCTTGGACCACAGGTTTGGAAATTGTTGTTGTAAATGCTGACACACATCCTCATTGTCTGTATTTACATGCCCTGTAGGCTTGCCAGATTTTTCAGGTGGAGAGATTGCAAAGCAAACTGCACTTGCCTCTACCTCTCCTGTTTCCCAGTCTTCCATCCACAAAATACTGTTAGGTAAATCAATTACTATGCCCAAAGGTCCTAAAATATCCATACCAATAATGGTAGTTGAACAAGATGGATGCATTAAAAATGTACCTTTCCATGTCTGCCCTTCTTGGTGAAATTTGATGTTCACATATTGGCTACTTACTGCATAGCATCCTGTGCCATTAAATGCAGAAATGCAAACCTTTTTTGTAGGATTTACAGGTAACTGTCTGTGACAGACACTGCTGCTCCTGTGTTGAATAGGACATTTTGCCATAGTGACTCCTCAACCCACATATCAATCAGTGGTCATCCGTCTTAGCCCCTTTTAAAGGTAGGTCAGGAAAGATACCACGGTAGAGGGCACACACCTCTATTGTAAGAGAATCCACTCATCCTACCTTTGTCAGCTGCAATGTGGCACACTGCATGCTTTTGTTCGCCGTCTTCTGCTGTATCTGAATGATCTACATATTTAGATTTTTCAATTTCCTGACGTAACTGCCACCTAGCTATTTCCTTTGCCTGCTCTTCCAAGTATTTTGGATTTACAGGTGAAGCTGCCTGAAAATCTATGGGGCATACTTCCCCTTTCCTTGTGTATTGATGACCTTTATAGCTGTCTTTACAAATGCTGTAAGGTCTCTGTACATTGAAATGTTTTGGCTCTGTTTTTGGAAACATGCCCTATTCTTCCTTTTTACACTAAACTGTGTAATGATCACAATCTTGCTTAACATGCCCTATTTTTTTTAATACAGAAAAAACATGTTGGTACCTTTTGTTCATTACCTGTACTTGATCCTGGTGCTATGGATACAGAAGCCGGAGCTAGCGGTGCTGATGCATCTCTTTCTGCTGGTGGTTGATGATACCACCATTGCCTTCCATGGCTTTTTACTTCACTGATTACCTCAAATGGCTCACTGCCCCTTCTCCTAGTGCAAAAGATATGGTGCGAATATAATGCCCCATCATCAGCCATAGTCTGTCCCCTCATTACGTTTTGTACCAAATCAGTGAGGGTATCTGAATTTTCTTCATAAATGTATTTAATATCTCCTGGGACCCTTTTTATTTACTCTAACAAGCAATGCATTAACTGTTTTTGTATTTCTGGTTGTTGCATGTCCCTGTCTGACCTTTGATATATTATCTGAAATGCAAGCCTAAAAGTGCTCGACTTGTTCCATTAAACTTATCTGAGATGGTGATTTTTGAAATTATCTAACAGCTTAGCTGTGAGAGGTTGCCATTGTGTATATGCCATGAGAACAGCTGTCATACATACTACTTTGCTGTTTAACTGATGTGTCTTGCTTTAACTGCATGAAAGTTAAAATACACTTGGGAATAAAAATACAAAAACATCTGAGTAATGCATCTGTCCATACATCAGATCATGCTGTGCATGCTACCCATTCTTCAAATGCAAGCATGTTATAAAATATGCCTTTCTTATCATTCCACCGCGGTAAACTTTGTGATAATCTGGACTGTGTATACAGATCAGCTGTAGTTCCCTGTTTTAGCAATTGAACTGTCTTTACCTTTTCCAGTTCTTCCTTAAGCTGAACTATCAGAGTTGTGTTTTTTAAATTAGCTTCCAACAGTTCAGCTAATTTATCCTCCTTACCTCGTAAATGCTGCTTAAGATCAGAAATTTATTTTTCTAATTCTAACACAGTTTGTGTATGGCATCTCTGAACTCTCTGAACTCACCCTGTCTCTCAGGAATGTATTAAACTCTTCTGCCAATTTATCATGAACCTCGTCCCGGTCCTTATCACTTTTTATCTTGCAGATTAACTTCATTCCACTGTCGTACATACGTGTGCAATAAGATCTACATGAGATTCTGTTAGTAATTGATTTGACAGTTCTAGCTCTGAAATTAGCATAGTGACAGGACACAACTGTTTAACTTCTGGATATAATGTAAGAGCATTACCCATTTCTGCTTCTTTATTATCAGAAGATATTTCTTTGCAATTTAACTTGCCAACAATGGTCTGCACTATATTTTATGGCATTGTACACAGAAAGCAGTTTCATATGATTCACACAATATTTACGGTCATCCCACAAATTTTTCTGTTGCAGATACCAGTCAAATGTTACTAACCATTTACTTAGTGCATGTATGTCCACTTGCCCTAATAAGGTTTTACATTTACTAATATGTTGCCTATACCAATTCTGTAATCTCTCCCAAATTTTATCTAGTTGTTCTGACACTAAGAATAAAACTCTGTTTACACTTTCTACTAGCCTGTCTAATGGCATCCATACTGCATGTAAATACAGAAAGATCTCTTACCAGTTACACAGGGATACAGTTCGCCAAACTGCTTACTGTAGATGGTTGGAAAAACTGCTGTAGTTACTTGAAAAACTAGTGAAACGAACCTGGCAGTCGCAGATTCGAAACCTGGGAATTCACCTACTTGGAGAATTTATGGCACTGCGACCGTCCTGCATGGCAGTCTCACTCTGGATCCAGATGTCTGGGAACTGTACTGCTGTAAACTGTAGAAAACTCAATCACATACATAAATGTTCGTTACTACACCATTACTGAAGTGACCTTATACAAGGCGCCACTCCCACTGTGTTTGAATACAGGCTAGGTTCGCCACTGAAAAATTATTTATGATGAAGGATGCTGCTTCTGCTTTCTGAAACCAAAGTCTGATTAATGCACTGAACTTTGCAGACTAACTTTTTCAGCACTATATTAACTTTTGCTCAGTTACTACAATAACTTTTCTATGTAACAGATGACATGTACTATACTGTCACAGTTTACAGCTTTTAATGTACCAAGTTTAGCTTTTCAATGCATGTATGAAGGATAGCTTTCCATTCTCCATTTACCTCAGAACAAATGTGTTCTTACATGTATCAGATCTAACATCATACACTTTCAATGTTGTTTATATATTTTTTGTACCATTCGGATCTTGTCCATGAAACAGTCTGTTGATGTTAATACTACTGGTATTCGTTTGATGTCATACACTCTGTTGATAAGTTAATTTGTTTTCTGTTTCAAGGTGAATTATGTGACAACATTAAACTTTTAGGAAGTCGTTCCTGTTAGGAAATTGTTTCAGTCTCCAACCAGTAGGGAGTTGCAGATAAGAAATCCAGGTGCAGGAATGAGCAGTTCTCCTTGAAGCTCGTACCAGGCACAGAATGTTAGTATTACACACACAGCTGGATGCCAGACCATGCATATTTCCAACTAAGGAAAGTTTAACCCTTTTGTGTATATATGCTAACAAACAAAAATGTACATGCCTTTAAATGTCTATATTTTAGTATTTACATTTTAACAAGCAGAAGTGTACATATGCACTATAAGTGTCTAAATATAAATCTAACAACCATGTGCCAAACAAAACAGAACCCACACCTCCCTTCTCAAAAACACTTGTATTATTCATTGAAAAAGATATAGGGTAACCAAAATCACCCCATTTTAAAATGTTTTAAAACAATAACTTTTTTCATTTATTTGTTTATATGGTGGCCAAGTAAAGCTAAACTAGTCATATGAACTACTTACAAGAACAAATCACTGCAAAGCTGCTGTAGCACTATGGATGTGAACCAAAGACTACAACTTAGCACAATAAATTTCTTAAACTGAACTAAGCACATAACGCTTGCTGACAAGTACCAATCAAAGCCAATCGGGATGACACCAAAGTTAACTCTAGCAGTAATCAATACCTCATAGCAATCGGCAATATGTTGCTCTGCCACAACCACACAACAGCTAAGCAATCCATCATGTTAGAATGTGGTGTAAACGAGCATTAACTCATACCTGAACACAATATAGTCAGAAAATACTGCAATGACTCACAATAGTACTTCATCATAAAAGAAAGGTCTAATCTTTTTTAGGTAATGCTGTTGTATGATAGCACTTTCTGAATGTGTGTCCCTTTGCTGGAATGCCTTTGGTACCTGCTGACTGTACACAGGTGTAGTATCCTCTTCCATACCCAACAGTAGTGAGCTTGTTTTGCATTTAACAGTTAATGCAGACTGAAATATATGCCTTTGGATAAAATGCAGAATTGCATTACTTATAAATAAATCCATATTATTTTAAATAAATTTACGATTCAGCCTCATTAGCTGTCCACATGGCTTGTACAAGACCATTTACATGCCTACATTTGTACAACACACTGATTTAGTGCAATTCCTGCCTTTAACTACTTTTAGGTTTTATCATATATTTTATGTAAAAAAAGAAAAATGCATTCTATTAATTTTTAATGTTCTTTTTTCAACTGATTTTTTTATAGTTAAATGAATCTTCTGATAATTTGATAGAACAGTTTATTTTATATTTCTAAAAATCCAAAGCAGACAAGGAACAAGCAAAAATCCACAGTAGTAAAATATACCATACAGGATAAAAAGGACTGCGTGTTTTATGTATGCCTTCCTATGGGGAGGCGTACCTGAATTGTTGGCCAGATGGCAAGCCCTTAATTTAAATACCAGCTTTAAATATATGCAGTTGTTGCTGGACTTTTTTTCACCTATTGAAAATAAATTGGTTGAAAAAAAAAAATGCAGAGTGAAATAGAAAAGAACTTGAACAAGGATGTGTATTTTTTAAGGCTAGACACGGTTTCATTCCCTCAATACTTACGATGAAAAACTTCAGCGTATTTAAATACAAAGTTACAAAGAGACTATACTGATTTTTCTAAGGGTAATGTCTTTGACCTAGATTTAACCCTGGTACTAAAAACATGAATGAAAATGCAATCGAGTTTGAACATTCAGAGGGAAGGACTCAACCGGAAGTGAAAGGACCTAGCACTTCTGGTTTGGTGGTAACACTCCGAGAAGCACCAGCGTTTTCTAACACAATGGGGAATGAAAATGAATTACAAAATGAAAACGTGAGTAAAAATGGCTGTATACTGCAGTTCCAATGTGATGCAGCCACTAACAATGACAAAAGCTCACACAAAGAACTGGCAGCCAGACTGAAAGGGATGCCTTTGATTGGTTCGGGTTTTCCTACCCTTTCAGTCCCTATGAGGATGAAAAACACACAGCAGAAAGAAAGATCACACAGCAGTGGCAGGAAAAGAAGAAAACTGATGAGATAAAATATACATACTGATGAAAGTATTGCTTACAATCTTTCTAAATATGTTTTATCAGATTCTGAGCTTACCCTGTTGAACAGAGGTATGTATTTTATACCAGCACAATATACCAGAACACATCAAGTTTTTTCTGACTTTAATTTAAGGAGAACTGTTCTCCCAAATAAATGTCCGTTTTGCCAACAGGACAAAAATGGTACTGAGATACCCATGAAGAAACCAAGTACATTTATACCACCTGCACATCCTGTTATGGACACTTTTTTGAATTTATGAACAATGGACATTTCTGATAGGTTAGCTACAAAGAAGAGACATGGTTATTATAATTTAACTGGAGTGTGAACTGAAAGATCTTAATCTGAAAAACAACACTGATGTTACTATCAGACCAGCTGATAACGGGGGTGGAATTGTAAAACTTCATAGAGGAGATTGCTTACAAGATATGTTTAAAATACTTAGAAAAAAATGTTACTTATCAGAATACAACATGTAACCAACTGAGTGAGTTTACTGCACATGTAAAATATACTTTAGATGATTTATTGCAATTTAATGTTACAACTGAAGACATATATACATTTGTGATAGCTGAACAACCTGTTATACCTACATTGAAAGGTTTACTCAAGATTCATAAGAATCTCCTCAAACCCCCCTATAGACGAATAGTATTTGGCAGAGGTTGGGTTACTGAAAAACTTAAAATAATGTTATCTTATGTGCCAGCAGTGATAAATGACACTTCCTGTTTCTTACTATCTCTCAGTGATTCTTCTGAATCTATAACTAGTCATGAAAGTTACACATTTGTGACTTTAGATGTAAATAATTTATTTACTGCGATTCGAAATTCTTATGGAATTACAGCTGTTAAAGGTTTTATTCTAACTCATGCAACATTTGATGAAAATAATGTTACACAGACATGCGCTTTTCCTGAATTGATCTTGGGCAATAATTTATTCATGTTTTGTGATCAGTATTATTGGCAGATAGATGGTGTAGCCATGGGTACCCCCCTGTGCCAACACCTATGCCAACTTGGTGATGGCACAGTGGGAGGTTACTCATCTTTTATCTAGTACTTGTCCATGGAAGGCAAGTTTGATTTTCGTTTTGTGGATGATTTAATTTATTTTATGGAGTGGTATAACTGAAGAACTACTGTTATTGTTAGATACTTGGAAAATACAACAGATTTCTTACGTTTTACTGCTAGCTATTCTGCTGAATCAATAGATTTTTTAGATGTGAAGATTTACAAAGACTTGACTGGCAAACTACAAACCAGAGTGTATAGGAAAGTTGTTGGATAAATAACATGTTAATGTATGACAGTATGCACCCAAGGCACATTTTTGATAATATAATGAGTGGGCAGGGGTTAAGAATCTCTAGACTATGTACTGAAAATAGTATATATAGGAGAGTGAGTTAGATAATATGCAGTATATGTAGTCGTGGCTATCCAACACAAAGAGTCAAGACAACAAAAAACTGGAGAAGGAATAGAGGCAAGCCATGGTTTGAATGCAATATGGGCAGTTCTGACAATGAGACTATTCATAGCTTATAGTTTCATAGTTTAGTACTAGGCTATCTGCCCTGGGGCATTTATAAGCCTAGCCATAGTGATGTGGCTTTTGCCACCCCATGTAATGGTACAAAAGTGTACAGAAATAGATTTAGAATACTGTGCCTCTGTCTAGTATTGACACAGTGAAGACCCCCTTACATAATAGAATTAGTTTACTGTGCCTCCGTCTAGTAGTGACACAGAAATGACCCCCGGGGTAAACCTACGATCTCTCATCCACTCGTCAAGATTTCTCTTGAAGAGAGTCAGTGAGGGGCTCTGCCTAACATGAACTGGGATTCTGTTCCAGAGTATGGGAAGCCTCTGGGTTATGAATCTGTCCCTCCAGCATGTCCTATTCATATTTGTGATGAGGTTTAAATCTTTAGCTCTCGTGGTTGATGGATTTGGATTTTTTGAGGTGGAGCATGTCCATCAATTCCTGATTGGACATGGCCTTGTACATCAGGCACAGATCACCTCTGAGTAGGCGGTATGCTACTGAATAGAGCTGGAGTTTCTTTAGTCTGGCAGCATATGACATATGTTGGAGACCCTTGATCCTCTTGGTGAGGTACTTTTGGGGTCTCTCCAGCTGTTGCAAGTGCCGGGTGAGGTACATACCAAATGGGGCATTGTACTCAATCATGGGCCTAATAAGGGAGGAGTATAGGGGTACAATGACCTCCTTTGATCTGGATGTGAATCCCTTCATGATAAGGTGGGCAAGGTAGAAAGTCTCTCACACCACTTTGGCAACGTGGGTGTCAAATGAGAGGTCACTATCGACTTGGGTCCCCAGGTCTCGGATTACTTTTTCCGTACTCAGTGGGTTACTGTCTATGTGATAATTTGTGGGTACTTTGTTTTTCCCAAAGGGGATGACTATACATTGTTTGGCATTTAGTTTAAGGCCATGACTCCGGCACCAGTTGTCCGTTTCAGTGAGGCCTTTCTGTAGGATGCATGTGTCAGCTGGTGTATCGACTATGGCGCCTAGTTTGCGGTGATCTGCGAACTTTGTCAGCCACAACCCTCCCATGTTTGCTTTCACATCTGAGAAATAAATGCCGAACAAGAGAGGTCCCAGGACAGAGCCCTGTGGGACACCACTTTTGACTGGCTTTGAGTCTGACATGGCTCCAGCGAATTTGACTTTATGGGTTCTATCCTTTAGCCAGTTTGCAACCCATCTTGTGACATATGGATTTACATTTAAGCTGTTGAGCTTGTCTATGATGCCCAAGTGGGGTATTGTGTCGAAAGCTTTAGCCAAGTCCAGGTAGGCTGTATGGACTGCTTTGCCCTCGTCAATGGCTCTAGTGAATGTTTCGAAAAAGTCAACCAGGTTCAAAAGGCAGGATCTGCCCTTTACAAAGCAGAACTGGGTGGGATCAAGTGTCTGTAGGCCCCCAATGTCTCTGTTTATGAGTTCCATAATGATTCTTTCCATAGCTTTGCAGACCAGGCTGGTTAAGCTTATGGGACGGTAGTTACCAGGGTCTGTAGAGGTGCCTCCTTTGTGGAGTGGAACCACTGTTGCTGTACGCCAGTGTTCAGGTACATATCCTGTAGTAAGGCTAAGGTTAAATAGCATTTTTATGTGCGGGTTTAGCTCCTCAGAGTTCACGTAGCACGCAACCCGGGATACCGTCCGGTCCCACTGATGCTGTGTTTTTAGCTTTGCTGAGGACGGTTCTCACCTGGACATCTGAGATGACAGGGAGGTTACATTCAGCTGGGATAGGTATTTCTTCTTTTGGGGGTAAGGGAGGGGAGAAATTTGCGCTGAACCTGTCTGCCAGAATGTTGGCAATATCTGTGGGTTCAGTGCATTTTTTGTCATTGTGAACTAACTCTGAGCATATCTGAGGGTTTCCGCCCAGGTTTCTAACATAGCAGAAGAAGGCCTTGTGGTTATCTTTAGTGTCCATAGCGATTTTTCTCTCAAAGTTGGCCTTGGATGTTTTTATGAGAGAACGTAGCTTTCTACTAGTGCTGATCAGAGATGCCTTCTCTTTATGGGATTTTGCTCTGTCGTGCAGTAGCTTCCTTCTTTTGTTATACAATTTGTTTATGGCTGGGGTCCACCAGATAGGATGCCTGCCCTTGGTGGAGAGGGTTTTATTTGGGATTGCATGATCCATGCATTCTTGGAGATGTCCATAGAAAGCATTTGTGAAGGTTTCAGCATTGTGGGATGTTGTTTCCACTGGCCCAGTGGGCTTAAAGGATACCATCTCAGTCTTAAGAAGTGTAAAGTCGGCTTTTGAGAAGTTTTTCACTGTAGTCTTTTGTGTTGGGGGTGGAGGTGGGATATGCATATCCAGGGTGATTAGTTTGTGGTCAGATCTCACTAGTGAGGGGTATACTTCCGGTGTGGAGCACTTTGTCCCCATGTTTGTGATGATCAGGTCTAGTATATTATCTCCCCTTATGGGAAAGGTGACTAGCTGTTCCACTGCATTTGAATTTATGAATTCCAGGAACCTTTGGGCTAGGGTGTTAGGGCTAGAATAATGCACCCAGTCTATGTTAGGGTAGTTGAAGTCTCCCAATATGATGGTGTTTGGTGAGACATTCATATCCTCCAATGTCTTCAGGAAGGCTGAATGGGGTTCTTGAGATTGGGAGGGTGGTCTGTAACATGCTACCAGTTGTATAGCAGTTTTGCCTATGGTTAGTTGCACCTGGATGGTCTCTGATGCTTCATGTGTTGCCACTAACCTGGAGGTGTGGGTGTCCTTGATGAATATGGACACTCCCCCTCCCTTTTTGGTTTGGCCCGAGTTTTGGGGCCGAAATGCATGATACGAGGTATAGCCTTGGTAGCGCTGGGGTGCTCTCAGGAGCCTTGAACCAGGTTTCAGTTACTGCACAGACATCCATGTTCTCCATACTGAGGAATGCTTCAAGAGCCTGCATCTTGAGATTTAGACTTCTGGAGTTGAGCAGCATTACCCTTAATTTTTTTCCATTTTTGTTTTCTAAGGAGGTGGGTTTGTCTTTTGAGCCTTGCCTAAAAAAGGCACTATGGGGGTGGCAAGAGCCTTAGCCAATATCCGGAAGCCGTCCCTTGCGAAGCAGCGTGGCTTGTCCAGCATGTCATCCCAAGCAGACAGACATTGGACCCCCCTAGAATGACACTAGTAATTGAGCCAATTATTAAAGCTGATCATCTTGTCTTTGTATTGTGGCATCATTCTTGGTGAGGGCAAGATGCTGCTCAGGGTCAGGGTCATAGCAGCCTGGGCTACATAAAGCTCCTCTTATGTCTCTTTTCATGTAGTCCAGGGAGGTACGTCTCAGGTCATTCATGCCGGCATGGACAATGACGGAGACATATTTGTACTTGCTTTGGAGTGACCTGAGTGCGTGTGTTATGTGGCGGATCCTAGCTCCCGATAGGCAGCTCACCGTTACCCTCTCCTTGTTCAGCCTGGTAACCGGAACGTCAGTGTGTCTGACTATAGAGTCACCTATTACTAGTGTATCAGGCATGGTGTTTGGTCTTAAGGGCTGTGATTGTTTGACACACTGATTTATTGAAGTATGTGTTGCATGTGTTATGTTTTGAGGTGGTGGATTTTTGGGTGTCTGCTTTGGGAGCCTTTGTTGTTTTGGTAAGTTTTTTGTTACAGCCTCAGAGTATGTCTGTGTTATTATGTGTTTGGTTTGCAGTTGTGGCAGGTCTATGTGGGACTGGGTTTGCTGTGTGTGTGGTTACCTTCTCCTCCTGTCTGGTCTTGCCAGTCCTGAGTTGAGAGAGTTCAGCCTCCAGTTTGGCTACATAGTTGCATCTCTCACATGTATTTGTGTTTGTTGGGAGGAGGAGAGGGTTTAAAACAAAGGTTGCACACCCTGTACTAGAACCCCAAACCATCTGTACTCCAGCCCTGCACTTACATCTGCTGCCACATGACTAATTACATGTTAATGAACAGAAGCTAAGAAATAACCCATTTGTGAGAATAAATTTACACTATAATAGTGATATTGATGCCATATCCCAGGTGATAAAACTGGAAGATTTTACATAAGGATGACAAGCTGAAAACACTAGTAGGTCCCCACCCCAGATTTGCTTATACTAACAGCCAAAATCTGAAGCAGATTTTATGTAAGAACATACTTCCCAACAAGTCCACAACACACAGGAAGATGTTGGGAACTTTTAAATGTAAAAAATGCAAGTCTTGTCAATATATTAAAGAAAATAACACCCTGTGTCAGGTAGGGAGTATACATCTAGACTACATGCAGACTGCCGAACTAAAAATGTGGTGCATTTAGCTGAGTGCACATCATGCCAAGCATTCTATGTTGGGAAGACTAACAGAATGTTAAAACAACATATATTGCAACATACAAGTGACATCAGATTATGTTTGAGAAGTAATGCTCTATATCAACATACTGAATAAACAGCATAGATTTCAGCAAGTGAGTATGAGAGGGGTGACATTGTACACAGAACTGAATTAGCCGAGTTAAGATGGATAGCTGAATTGCAAGCTAACCATACACCTGGGTTAAATGCTTGTATGCCTTTAAAACCCTTACTGAAGGGGCATAGGTTCTGCTACTGATTCTAACTGGTTGCTATTTAAATATGGTTGATTTTAACTGTTTTTAGATCTGATGAAAAGCTAATGCTCGAAAGCGCTTATCTGTGTGTTAAATAAAGTTTTAACCAGTCGTGGTGGCTCCAGTGGGTTTTCTTTTTAGCCTGTATTTTATATTTCTGAGAGCTTTGCAGTTTGTTGCACTGAGGAAAATTGACAGTTGGCATTCTTTTGTCTTGGTAACTGAACTGTTTGTAGATAACTGCAGTCACAGAACCATCTCTGAGCAATGCTGTATTTATCATGGCAAATCTGACCACAATCTGTAATCAGCCTTTATGTTTTGGAATTTTAATTAGGTATCAGTGCGCTTTACTAAATATGAAACAGCACATGTAACACAACTGTAGCTTAAAGAGCGAGTAATTAACTGCCATTTACTGATGCGACACACGTTACTAAATCACTGTTTTCAAACTTACTTCATATACTTTCTGTACATCTCAGGATTCAGAATACGAATAGGCTTTTTCTTTTCACAAACAGTGGGGCATAAAAAGATCTAGAACTCCCATCACCTACTCCTTTTTGGGAACCTCCAAACGCAAAAGAAAGATGCCAGATTTCAATTTTTACTCCATTCTATATCAGGCAGAAATGGAAATAGCTCCTGAAAAATAACTACTCTATGTGCACACATTTCAAGTGCTAAGTCTTGTCTTTGTATGAATACTTAAGGGTGTGATGTTAAACATGTACTGCATCTTGTACTGTATGTACAAGCAATGGATTTTGTGACCCATGCCTATTCCCTACCCTAATACTAACACAAAATGTTATCCAACACACCATTCCCTGTATATTCTATTTATCCAACTTGCTTTCACTGGGAGTGCTATTATTTGGCAACATAATGTGGTAAAACGAGAAAATGTATGGGCAATTATTTTTCATACCCCTGTTTTTTTTTCCAGAAAGAATATAAAAACATTCAATTTGCAGAAAGTTGCGAAATAAACAATGTTTCTACTCGCTTTACCCTGCTATCACATTTAAACTTACTTGCATTTGTTTAAGAAATGTGCAAAAATTACTTTTTATATCTCATTTTTTAAGGAGGAAAAAGTGAATATTTATAAGGTGGGATCAAAAAAAAAAAAAAAAAAGAAGGATGAGAATATGACTGACCACATAAAATTGTTATAAAAATGCAGGTTGTCTTGATGAAAAGACTGACCATTACTTAAGATTACTGTGGCACATAAGCAGCCACTATACTTTCTTTTCATAATCTGAGAATTACTGTTCCAACTCTTACTGTTACTGGCCCATGTTTCAGCGATACCATGATGTCCAACCCCACCCCCACTCCTGCCTGCAGTTCCCTCATCTTCCTACCTACACTTCTTGCAATGTACGGTAATACTACACAGACATGCTCCAAGCCATTTTGCTTCCTCAGCCAATACATTCTGTATCCATTTGCCCTTACCCCTTCTGCTTACAGGCAATCAATGTAACACCCCTAATCTAGCCAGCTTTAGAAACTACTGCCCCGCTGGGTAACAAAGGATTCAGTACTCGGCAAAGATATGGCCTCCCTGCCATGTTTCTCAATAGCCATATACCAAACACTGTCAGTACAGCCAAATAAATAATAGTATTCATTCTCCAAATACCAACTTAATCAAATTATGGGTCACAGGGAAACAGCAACCACTCCCATCACCTAATGAGCACAAGGTAGAGAAACTAATTCTGAATAAGGTGCCAACCCACTGCAGGGCATACTTACCCATTGCCACAAAATGTACACCTATGGAAAATTTGGAAAAATACCAATTCACCTGTGGAACATCAGACGTGGGAAAAAAACTGAAGCACTTGGCAAAAACCCAAGAAAACACAGAAAGGAATACCAGTAAAGAACCAAACTGAGAACCACAAACACACACATACATTTGGAAATATACACAACTTTATATTACTAATAAATACATACCATGCATATAGATTTGCATATACACAAGCATTTACATGTACATATGCATATTCACTACAGGTAATACAAATAAATATGAACAAATACACGTGGATCATATGGGGTCTGTTGCATGAAACAGCTTGCACTGTTAAGTAATTTTTATGAATACACAATTGGTGAAGCCACAAGCATGCAGTAGGAAATATTTCATACATCACACAAACCAGACCCCACAGATTCAATTTAGCCATTTTTTATGTTAGTATTACCTGCGGATGTTAATGGCCTACATTAAACTGGCCAATTCTACAGAATAAGGTAGCGGGTGATTTGTGCATTTTTTTAATGGATCATTTTCTCATCAGTTGTTGAGATAAATTATGTTTTTTAAGTAACAATTCATTTAACTTAATATATTTTAGTTGTTTGGTATGATTTAAATTAGGATTTCTTAGTGTTACAATTTAGTCATGTTTACTTGGGTAGTAAAAACTTGGCCCATTTTGCTAGTAATACTACTTTCTGACTAGCTGCTTTTTGGTCCTCCATTTTTTTTTTTTTTTACATTATACTGAATGGTAAATGCAGGGTGGGAGTTTGTGAAATTATAGCATCACTAAAAGGGCTTCAATATTGAGGAAGTCTAGTAGTGCTACTGGGATTAAAAGGTATTCAGAAACATGCAAAAAAAGCTTGTTAGCATGTCACTGAACTGAACACAGTATAGTAACCAGATTAGTGTTCCCCATACAGACTATATAATGCTGTTGTTCTGGTGTCTAGAAACACACACACTCTCAATACTTCTCTGACACAGAATTAACAACTCCACTCCTGCCAAAAATATTAATGGGTGTACACCGTCAAAACATGGTGTACATTTTTCTCTCTCAGATCTAACATTTTTTACATTATGAACAGAAATGATCTCCAAGGTTGTTTTACGTTGACTAGGGTGTTTCATGGGGAAGTCAATGTCTCTTTTGCCTAAGCAGTGTGTAAGGAAATGCGGTGTGTGTGTGACTTTTTTTTTTTTTGCAGGGGGGGGGGGGGTTGAGATGGGCTAGAGTGATTTGGTGAAGTGGCAACATTTCTTGTATGCGTGTGTATGTGCATGTGTAATACATAATCATTTACCTTTTTACAAAGTATAAACGTAGAAGGTTTAGGGGAATTTTAATAGCCTTGACCATGCAGTAATGAAGATAAATTGCTAGTAATACATCATGAGTGTTGACAAATATTGATGATGTAGAGTGCAAATAAAAATGCCATTTGCAGTGCATGAGATACTGAATTTTATCACCCCTTTTGCCTCAAACAACTGTAAAATTAGTTAACTTGCCTTAAATAATTTTATGATTACACTTTCCAATGAAAAATGGATATAAACACAAAATGAAGTGACACAAACACTAAAGGGAATACAAAACAGTTATTAAATGCCATGTCATATCAAGAAAAACAGAGTATTACTAGTCCAACAAAATTAGTTTATTTTCCATTGAGCAGAATTTTAATTATCACGGCAATAACATGGTATTTTGTAAATTTTCATCTTGTTACTAACATTTTCAAGCAGTTCAGTATATTTAACTTTATTTTCCTTTGTCTGGAAAACTATATTTCACAAAAAATAAAATTTATTTATATATATATATATATATATATATATATATATATATATATATATATATATATACACACACACACACACACACACACACACACACACACACACACACACACACACACACACACACACACACACACACACACACACACACATACATATATACACACACATACATATATACACACACACACACACACACACACACACATACATACATACATACCTAACACACACACGGAATTGGATAATAAATACAGGACTTATAAGGTAGTGGTATGAGCATGTAAGTTCTTGAAACAATCATTCAGTTCAAGTTCACTACACCAACCGAGGCAAAGCCTGTAATGCCAACCTAGTCATGCAACAATATGATCACGTATTTACAATGAAACATCATAGGACACTGACATAAATGTTTGCAGTTTAGGTCAGATCAATGAAAACCTGTTCCACTGAAACGAAGACGACCAAACACAACCTTCAAATTGAAAAGTGATTTAAAATAGCTAAACAAGTATTTTGCTAGACAGTAAGCCCCCTTGAACCTCATGTACCCGAACAGCTGACAAACTTCCTTAACCTAAGTGTCCCAAATCTTGCAAGCATGTGAGTGTGCGCACACACCACACAGATGTCGATTTCTCACACAAACATCTGCACTTCACTGACCTAATAATCATACACTCATGCTACAGACAATACACAACCCTCTCAAACACACATCATACACACACTTGCACAACAACTCTACTATAGAGGTTGTTCCCTTCGCCAAACTACTTGGAGTTACTACTGATGAACACCTAAAATTGGATACTCACATCCAGCAAAACATTAAGAATACCCATATAAAACTTTGCTATACAAAAACACCCACTTCCTCTCTCCTTCCACCAGACAAACTCTTGCCACTACCTATCTACTCCCCTCACTA
Source organism: Protopterus annectens (assembly GCF_019279795.1). Classification (NCBI taxonomy): domain Eukaryota; kingdom Metazoa; phylum Chordata; order Ceratodontiformes; family Protopteridae; genus Protopterus; species Protopterus annectens. The sequence goes on along the minus strand of NC_056728.1, from coordinate 1,817,388,799 downwards.
ATGTATGGCACTCCTCTACTAAACTTATTTGCCTCTCTCTTCTCCAAATTGGAAGTCTGTTATAATAAGATTTCCAAATTTGCAACCAAAGCCAACTTCTCCTCCCATCATTGTACTTCCTTCATTTGTTAAATTGGCTTGAACTCTCCAACCATCTGGATTATCTCCAAATCACCACAGACTAAATTTTTTAACCTAAGTGCCCTGCACTAACCAACATCCTTCAACCTTACACCCCTCACAGAACTCTTAGATCTACTCACCAAAACCTAATCACTGTCCACAAACTCAATCGTCCTGCTGGTCAGCTTCTGCTAACCTTTTCCTTAGCTAAAAAAATGGAATTCTTTTCCTTCTTCTCCAAGGACTTGTGAAAACTTTAAAAAACTCAGCTACATTCCTAGCTTCCCTCTAACAGAAAATGCAACTGCACTCTCCTCCTATTGCCTAATAATCATTCCACCCCTTAAACTCCTGACTAACTGACTTCAAGCTAACCTAACATAAATGTACATATTGTAAATAACATAAGTGTACCATGTAACCAAAGAATTTATGCCGGTTTCTCTTGTATGAAATGAAAGTGTAATTGCGCCTTCTTTTCTTTACTATAATTGTATCGATAACTACAATATTTAATGCAGAGCTTTTTTGTAACTAAACTATGTAATGCGGAGCTTTTCTCCCTGGGCCTCCAATGAAAACAGGCTCCCTGAGCCCAGTGGACCTCCACGGTCAAACTGGAAACAAATAAAATAAAATAACTGCGTTTACATTTTCCATCATTTTTGTCATCAGAAGCAAATGTATTTACATTTTTCCATCATTTTTGTCACTGTTTTTCAAACGTGTTTGAGTAGTTTCCCACATTCCTGTGGGAAGAGTTATGGATATTTGGTATTCAAATGTTATTCTAGTTAGATGTCCAGATTTGCTTTATGTACCTACTTTCAATGTCTGCAGGTTCAGGAGTGGTCAAAATGCCAGATAATGCCCGGACTATGACCCAGATGAACTGCAGGGTTCCATTAGCAGTCAAAGAACACATTAAAGCCATCAGGATTAATGAGGCTTTACCTGCTGGCCTCTCTTCACAGAGGGGTGGGGGTGGGGGCAATTGTGATATGCTGGTAAGCAGTAGACCATTCTTGCAGCCCTGGTTGTTCTCGGGGGTGGGGGCAACCAACAAAGGGGGCAGGACCACATCTAATTCTTCACAGTGGCCTTCTGTGATGCCAGCATGCAGGGAATAAGAACTCCCGGTAATTGTGTAAAGCCATTCGTTGACAGCAACAAAGGCAGCTCTCAAACTAACTTTCCTGCTGTACCCTATTGTTATTAGCCTGGCCCAACTGCAACTTTGGCCCGCAAGGATTAAACAGCAGGTGCCACTGCATAAACTATAGTATTGGAGAGAAGATAGTTTAAGCCAGCCACACTGATACAAAAGTCTGTCTAACTCACAAAACTGCAAAAAATGCAATTTTTCCAATATCAAAAGGTATTTTGTTACTGCAAACAGCACTGCTTCGGTTATGCACAGGTTCTATGAAATAGCTACAGTATGCAAAACAGTTAATGATATTTGCAGTGTCTTCTTTTTGTCCCCTACACGTGTACTTTATGGTAGCATCACCATCACATGATCTCTTACCATCATTTTGCTTGACCCAATGACCTGACAATGTATATTCCTGACAAAAGCATTTTGGATTTTTTGCTGGTCTTGTACTCATCACCTGACTTGCAAGAGAGTTACTGTTATCAACTCCTAATTATGTGGCACATGATCTGTTTCACGTCTCTTGTCCCCATGTTAAAACTGCTTTCCCCTGCTCCTTTTCTACTATCTGTTAGCAGGTACCTCACTACACTGGTATTAGTGCCACCCTTTTGAATACAGCAGCAGACTAAACCCTACAGTCTCCGAAATTCACAGTATGGGTTCCATTCCCACTTCTGATTGGACAGACAGAAACCCAATGACTCATCTTATTATGATATCATGTCACAAGGATAGAGAGAAACCTGCCATTTCAACACTCACCACAAACCTATTGTTACAAATATGTTACAGTTAGCCTAAAAATGAACTAAAAGCACTGTTCTAATTCTGCAAAGGCCTGCTTTGCCTTTTGACCATTTACAAAAGGGACCATATGTCTGTTCAACTTGGTAAGATAAAACGTCCAAAAATATTTCTCTAACACCATGTTTTTTTTCTTTTCTTGATGTACTTAGATAAGCATTCCAATCACACATGTTGGAAAGTATGTGAAACCAATTAACATGCACTACCTCTATGCATCAATGATACTAAACAGCTCCCTAATGAAATCTTGAGGCTCGCTTTGCAGAGTCTTGAGATACTGAAAAGAAGAAGAAAGAATGAACATCGCTCTTGTCCTTTAAGCTTTTTTTTTTTTTATTTTGCAGGGGAGCAGCTTCAATGTGAGGGGGAAGAAGCATCCTGCAACACCCAAACATATACCAACTTCAAGATCACCATACAATGAAAAGAGAATAGCTCAAGAAATGTCAGTCTCAGACAGAGTATATGCAAGTCTGAATGTTTGTTCATTCGATCTCCACATCTCCAGATTCCGTAAAGTGGATCCTGAGTTTTCAAATTGTTTCCTACTGAACAGGGGAAAGAAATCTTCCAGTCCACCCTCCTGCCCATTTTCACAAGAATGCAATGTCTACTACTTTAGGTTGCCAAGCATACTTCTCAACCTCTTGTCACAAGACATCTGGACAAAGCCTAAAATTACTGGGGGGGGGGGGGGGGGGGACAATGGCCAAAAAATAGGGGCATAATTTAAATATTGCTCTGATAAACTTAGAATATTGCTAGAATAACAGGTTTTGTGTTACCATACATTTTCTGAAATATGTGAAACCTCAACATCAAATGCGAGTTATTATTTAGTGACTTCAATCCTCACCAATTTGTCAGAAAGCCACAAATGTTATGAAGAACATACCAAAAAGATTTGTCAGAAAGCCACAAATTTTATGAAGAACATACCAAAACTATGACACAAAAATCTGGACAGCTGAGAAGTATGTTGTCAAAATAAGCACTCAAAAAATTTCTCTCACTCAGCCCCTAAAACGTTACACACTGAAACAGATAAGATGTTGCCTGTGGTACATAACCACATGACATAACTGGTACTGCACTAAAAGGGTAATCCTTGCCTTCTTTCCTTAAAGACTTTATATGTTTAATTATGAGAGAGATCTCTCAAATTATTTTACCACCCACACAGACTTTTTTCCGCTTCATTATGCAGTTTCTGAAGGCACGCTCAAGTTATATTATCTTATTAACTTTATTTTTACACTCTAGCAAGCACTTGCTTTTACATCATGAGGTCAGTGGATTTTCCATCTAGTGCACTGGGAGATAGCCTGGTCTGTTTAGGCTGGGGAAACACTTGAGATTTCTGCATATAGTTTTATTGGCAGTCTGCATATAGTTTTATTGGCAGTAGGGCTTATTAATAAACTTATCTAGTCTTTAGTACATTTATAAATTCTGTACAATTGAGTGGTTCTTTGCTCATTTATACAAAGTGAAATACTTGTATTGAATAATCACACTTTTGTAAGCTGTTTAAAGTACATTGATATATCTGTAGCTTTTAAGTTGGTTTGTGGTAGCACTCCTATACTGTGCTTTTACATTAGGAGGACTGGGATTATTCATCAAGAGGCAGTAGGTTTTTATCTCGACTGTCTGAGCCGAAAGGCACTCAAAAGGCAAAATGGCTCTACGTATGTATGTATGCATGCATGTGTATATATTTATTTATTTTTTGCATTTCTCTTATACACTGTGACTGTACTTTAACAGTTTCAAAAATCTGCACTGTCTGCTGCTGCTTTAAGTAGTTAATTTCACTGTATTACATTGCATCTGTTAGTTGTGGGGTACTGACTTAACCTGTCTGAGTTAGGGATAGCTGGTGGAAGGATTATTGTGTGCTTTCATGATTTGTAGTTAAGCTCTAAACTTTTTTCTCTTTGCTCGTATTTAAGCCTTGCTTTTGCCTGGTGATGCTCTTTGTGCAGAGGCGGTTAGCAGTGCCCTGTATAGATGCAAAAGCCTATAAGCTCAAGTTTTTTTCCTGAAGAGCTGTCGATGAAACCTTTCCAAGCTTTTCTGCTGCTCTAGGAGCAACTCAGTTGTGCACTGAGCAGTGTTGCCTTATTGATAAACGTTAATCTACAAAAGTATAGTTCCCTCGTCTTGGTGCTAAGAGCACAGTCCTTTCAAATTAACCCATTCCCTTCCCTAATAAAACATATAAGAGCCTGCTATGATGAATGGGCAGTTTCCCCATCATCTCTCTGGCAAGCCTGACAGACACGGGCATCCTGCAGCAATTGTCTTGTGTATGGACAACCACTTACGTCTGAAACAAAGAAATACTTTAAGCGAGAAATGTAGTTACACCATGAAACTGAAGGCCAGACTCTCACATAATGAAAACTCAAATGCCAAACAGGTTGCCAGTGCACACACGCTTCCCACACTACATAAGGACATGACACATGAACCTACATATGTGGAGGTACTCACTACTAACTTACCAAAAGATCAGAGGCCTCCTAAACAGAAACCACTTACACACATAATGCAGAAAACAACAACAACACACACACACACACACACACACACACACACACACACACACACACACACACACACACACACCAGTGTCTCAACAAATAAGCACATAAGGTGTAACACCACAATACCTAATGTACTGGTCATAGGCGACTCCACTAAGACACACGGGCTGGATAAGCAGTGCGTTACAGTTAACTGCCTGTCAGGTGCCAGGATCCATTAAGTCACTCAACCACAAGTACCAGTATGATTCCATCATAGCCCATGTGGGGGTGAATGACTTGAGATGTACATCACTAGACTATATGAAGAGAGTCATGACTAAGCCCTCAGGATTGCGTGTCACAGGTAGGTAAAAGCCTTGCCTTAAGCAGCATTCTACCTTCTCCAAGGATGATGCTAAAATACAAACAAAAAATGACTAACAATTGGCTTATCTTCTGATGTCAGCCCAAGTGGATCCAGTATCTGTCAGCCTGGGAAGACAAGGTCAACAGGCTCTGCTGCTTTGCCAGAGATGGCCTGCACCTGTCTCCTCTAGGCTTTCAGATACTGGCAAAGGCATTAGCCAACCCTATTTTGCCTTTTTTAGGCAGTGTCAAAATAACCAAACTCCCAACATAAAATCCTCTCTAGATAAACTCAAGGTATTGCTGTTTAAGCTAGGAATCTAAACAACAAACTGCACTCCCTGGAAACACTCCTCACTTTGGAAGCTGCTGACATCTGTGCAGTCACCAACACATGGTTCAAAGGTAAAGAAAGTACCCTGGCCATGCCTTCGAGACCACAAACTGGCATAAAAGACCAAAGCAGGAGGTGTATCCATCTTCATTAAGGATAAATACACATCGAGACAGGTCAGACAGTATGACTCTCGAGCTATTCCATATCCAAATAACTATAGGCAAAGTCCCCTACCACATCATAGCTAGCTATAAGTCCCTTACCATGAAAAAGGAAAAGCATACATCATACATCATACATGGACTTACTGGAGTCACTTGCCAACACATTACTCCTGGCCAGTTTTAATTATCCTACCATTGACTGGGAAACACACACAACCACAAGCATTCTGGCTCAGAGCTTCTTGGACTTTGTCAACAGAAATGCTCTGGAACTGCTAATCAGTACAGCCACAAGAGGCTCAAATGTCCGGTACACAGTACTCACTAATGCTGCACCCCCCCCCCCCCATGTGATGTCCTTCCCTGGTAAGATTGGACCATAAATCAGTCTCGTTCAATGTAATTATAAGACCAGATACCCCATCAAGCTAAAAAAATGCTTAAAAAATTTTCAAAGTCAAATTACCTCCTACTAAGTGATAGTATAAGAAGTTTCAAAGCCCATTGTAAAGCAGAAACACAGACTCCTATGCAGAGGTGCAGACCAATCCCTGTATAACCACTTAAGCAGTTGTAAAGAATTGGCTGTACCTGACTGGATTAAAACCAGGTCTTGCTAAAAAAACAAGCCACTTTGATGGACCAGTGGACCCGTAGTATAAACAGGCTATACATCAAGAGAAAGAAACTAATATCCAGGAACAACAAGGAACTTGCTCAGCAGAGGAAAAATCTCTCTCTAGCTTAAACAAACAAATTACAGATCTTGTCGAGTCCTCCAAAGCTAATTATGAAGCAAAAACAGCCCCCCTAGTTACGGATAATCAGAAGACATTCTTTAACTACAACCAAAATCTAAAACGGAACACCCTGCTATGTACTGAAATGGTTGTGGATGGCACAACCCATACTCAAGTGGATGTAAAAGCCAACCTGCTAGCTGACATTTGGAGCAAACTTCACCCCCTGTACCCTCCACTCAACCACCAAAGTATACCTGCCACCATTCCTCAGCCTATTATTTCAAGAGAGAAGGTCATTTTGGCATTCCCTAAGGTCAAAAACATGGCATCAATGGGACCAGAACAACATCCCAGCTTGCCTTTTAAACAACTTAAAAACATGACCTAGCAAACCCACTTGAATCCCTGTTTAACCACAACTTGTGAACTGGCTATGTTCCAGCAGAATTGAGGACAGCAACAGTTATCCCTCTGCACAAGGGAGGACCATCAACCGACCCTGGGAATTAAAAGCTCATAAGCTTAACTAATCTTATCTGCAAGGACATGGAAAGAATCATTATGGACCTTATTAACAAGAATATAGGTAATTTCCACACTCTGGACCCCACCCAGTCCAGATTTGTTAAATGTAGATCATGCCTGTTAAACATGGTCGACTTCCGCCAGAGAGTCACAAAGGCCCTGGATGAGAGAAAGACGGTACATACTGCCTGCCTTGACCTAGCCACGGCATTTGACACAATTCCCCACTCAGATAATATACAGAAACACTCCCAATTCAGATGGGTAGCCAGCTGGCTCACCGACAGGACACATACTGTTAAAGTGGGGGACTTCACCTCTAGCAAAATACCAGTCACCAGTGGCGTAACACACAGCTCTGTGCTGGGTTCCTTACTGTTAAGAACTTATTTCTCAGAAGTCAAGGCAAACTTGGATGGCCTGTGACTGACCAAGTTCGCTGATGACTGCAAATTGAGAGCAATCATTGAGTCCCCCAATGAAGTTAATATACTGCAGAAAGGGTTAACACAGAAATGATTGGTGCCAAACCCACGGATTAAAGCTAAATACAAAATAAAAATGCTTTATTATTCCCTTCGAGAAAGCTGACATCCCTGCTAATTACATTACAGACAGCACCCCCCCCCCCCAAGTGTATACCCAGTGGTAGTGATCTGGGTACTCAGGTTGACAGCAATCTGAACTTTGACCACCACATATCCACAGCAGTAAGGAAATACTTCTATACGGCACATCTTATAAGTAAGGGTATCACATCTAGATCTAAGGATGTTACATTTCCATCATACTTGGTCCTCATCATATCAATAACTGAATAAGTACAATGCTCTCCGTTGCATGTACCTCAATAGGCACCTGGAACAACTGGAGAGACCACAGAGGTTTCTCACCAAGAAATTACAGGAGTACACAAAACAAGTGTTATGCAGAAAGACTGAAAGCCGTGTCACTGTACAGAGGAAGTCAGTATTAACTATCATAAACCCTTCCTTCTGCGAACTTCACTCACCTAACCTCCAACAATTGGGGCAACTCTGGATAAATACGGCTAGGCTTGCAAGGGCTCTAGGGCTATTAGCCTGGCAACAGTCCATAGACCTATATTCTTGCTACTAATGCAAACTACAGTTTCCATTCTAAACAGCAGTCTCAATCCAAATATTTAAGTAATGGATGTAAACAAATGCAGAAAGATGCATGTATGTAGGGGTGGGCTTTCATTTGGAATGCCTGTACATTTCGAGTTTCCGAAACTGAATAAATCTTCACTTTTAACGCTTACAATGGTTTCCAAATTTAGTTTCCTTGGTGTCCTGTATGTTTTTTTAACGCTTTAAAAAATAATGTTTTCTGTATTTAAACCGTGCAAACCTAACCTGTTCATAATGACAATTTGGCTTACCCAAATTATTCTATGTCCTGTCATAACTACTGTCTCTACCTGAACTCTTTTCTTTTATTCGTTTTCACACAATTCACTAAAGTTAAACTGCAGATTCGATCAATGCGCACATTCATCTTATTCCTCGTACCAATTTCTGTACTCATGGACAACATTGCCTTAACAGTATGATTTGTATTAAAATATATATATATATATATATATATATATATATATATATATATATATATATATATATATATATAAGAAAACAATAAATATGGGGCGTATCGTATGACATTATTAAGCAACTTCAGCACACATTTGTCTATTTTACATTTGTTAACCGGCTGGACACATTACGAAGAACACAGCAAAAGTTTAAGGCAAAAAAAACAAACAAAAAAAAAAAAAACACGACATTTGAAAGCAGGCTTACAGTCATACAGCGAACATGAGAGCTGAGTCACAAACTTAAAACTTATTTCGGATAAGGTTGCATTCAGTATGAACGCAGACTGTTCTGCGTTCAAGAAACAAAACAAATAAAATATAACAACGTAATTTGTACCTTTCTTTTTCTGTTTCATTTTTGAAAATGATTACTCACTCCTTCCTCTCTGGTGAGAAATAACTTTTCTTCTAACAACAGCGCACCCAAAATTATAACATTTAGTTAAACGCCTCTAACTCCACTGCATTACTGTATGTCAAATTCTCTTCCAGCCATGTGTGCACCAGGAAAAAGAGATTGTAAACAGCGGGTGCTACCACTAAAGAAACCCTACGCTCAAGACAACAAAAAGAAGTGGTTCCTTTTTTTTAAACTCGTGTTTGTTTTAAGTCGGTACGTAAAGAAAACTTTGTAGTGATTGTATGTCGCACGCGCATCAAATTGCAAATAAGTTCTGGGTAGTTTTCAGTTAGTCGGCAATTCAGACAATAGCTGGTACTTGATTAGAAGTAGAGTTACCACCTGTCCCACTTTGCGAGGGACAGTCCCTCTTTCGGCAGTTGTGTCCTGACAAAAATTTTAAAAAATGGCAAATGTCCTGAGATTTTAGGACAAAATTATTTCCTATATTTTATGTAATAGTTGCATAAAACAGTTATTCTGTATCTAAAATACCTAAATGTTATAAGAAACAGAATAAGCAACTAAAATGCTACAACAATAAGCTTTTATTTAGGCAAAAAAGTTAAGTTCTATCTTTTGTACTGACCGTGGGTATTTGACGGCCTGTAAAATCTGATGTTTGTACCGAAAATGTCCCACTTTGGCCATTTGAAAAGGTGGCAACCCTAATTAGAAGATGTTTGAAATAATTAAGGTGGTTAGAACCATTGCTGTAGTAACATAGTATGACGAACGCGTTTAAATTAACTAAAGGTTGTAATTATGTGAGCAATGGGGTATTTGCAATTGTACACCGGCTTATACTCCAATATTCTGTTATGTACAAACTCAATCCTACGTAAAGGTACGATTTTACCACCTGTTTCTCTTTGCGAGGAACAGTCCCTTTTGGGGCAGCTATGTCCTGCATAAATAAATACAGTAAAAATAAAGTGAAAATGGCAAATTTCCTGAGGTTTTTGGACAAAAAGTAGTTCATGAATTTTCGTTAATAGCTGCATAGATACTTTGCATCTGTGGCACATAAATGTTACAATAACTCGCATAAACAACTTAAATGTTACAAAAATAAGCTTCTATTTTGACAAAAAGTGAAGTTCTGTCCTTTGCAGCGGCCTTGGTTGTTTTTTGCCCAACAAAATCTCACATTTCTACAAAAATGTCCCACTTTGGGCATTGTCATTTGAAAAGGTGACAACCCTAAATATTTCGTCAAGTAGCTGGCAAATATGGAACAGCTAGTATATCACGGAATATACATGTATCCCGCCACTGTCAGTGTGGAGCAGAGCACGGTAATGTGTGACAAACACAGTATAAACTCTTGTTTTTTGTGAAAGTTTTTTTGGAGATACTTCCTTATTTTCAGGCTTGATTTACTCCTTAACAATTTTCTGAATCCCCCTCATTCTGTGATTTTTGAAGCTGTATAGTACACACAAAATCACAGTACATGAGTTACATACAGAAAAAGAACATGCATCTTAATCTCCCTTTCTCAAAAGCAAAAATAAATGACCTTGTAGATCAGAATTTTACAATATAGTTCGTAAAAGTCTTAACATTTTACACTGCCGTTTCAATATCTTTCCATCATTTTTGACACTCTTGTTTTTTAAACTGGTGTTTCTTCGTAGTATACTATACTCCTGGAAGCTGGATAAGTTATGTGCTGTTTGGTATTTAAATTTACACTGATTATATCCAGCTTTTTTTTTTTTTGGCTGATGTGTCTACTTTTCAAGGGCCTTTGTATCTGTTTTCAATGTCAGCAGATTGAAAAGTATGGTAAATACTTGGTTAAAATGTTCATCTGAGCCCACTAAATTTAAAGCAGCACTTTTGTTACTCTGTACATAAATGTCATTATGTCAAGTGTACATCAACACATTTGTTATGATCCATGCGACCTGATCAGAATTCTTTATAGTGCATGTATAGGTGGGCAAGTGTGGGATATTTGAAAAAGAGATAAACCAGAGCCGTGTCAAGTACACACACAGGTTCTATTTATTCAGTCACACAGTCATGCATGGTCATTTGTGGGAACATCCATTTTATTCAACATGTTATGTTGAATGACTGTTTTGCGAAAGCAAGTAAGTGGTTTTATATTAGGTGTGTGTATGTGTGTAAGAGAGAGAGAGAGAGACTGTTTCCAGGTTAGGGTTAGAATAAGGGATAGTTAAGAGGACAGATTTAATGCTTGTGCAAGTGTTTATGGTTTATAGTCAGTGTTAGGTAAGGGGGCCTAGCATTGTTTGTATGTGTTGGTATGTTCATATTTCTGAGCTTATCTTGTTTAATGATAGTGCTACAGAAAGGATTTTGTAAAGGTAAGGTATATGATTAGGAGCAGGGGAATAGACTGGGTTATGGCTAACAGGCATTACAAAGGTGATTCATATTTCTGAGCTTATCTTGTTTAATGATAGTGCTATATAAAGGATTTTGTAAAGGTAAGGTATATGATTAAGAGCAGGGGAATAGACTGGGTTATGGTTAACAAGCATTACAAAGGTGATACAGGGGGGCGCATCACACTTTACCCTAAAAAATGTCAGTAACACTAGCACTGTTCAGAAAGATTCTATGTGAAGGGTGTGATTTAATGATCAGAAAAATAAATTGTTTTCCTTTTGTGATCTTTTGTATGTTTGCTGTTTTGAGTGTTTGTTAGTGTGAATGCTCGCAATATTTTTGCCAGGTTTATGCACTGGACATTATGACATTGCTATCAGTCATAATATAATTATACACACACACACACACACAAACACATTGTCCCTGAGACACCAGCTTAATGGTCAATTGCTTCCCCCCTCCAAAAAATATAGCCACTTTCTGTATATGCTTCTCTTGTTTGATTATGAAGAAAATGAAACATTGTAATGGCAACTAACTGTTTAGAAAATGCAAGTTGATGCAAAACCTGTTGTGCCATTAACCTTGTCAATGAATTAGAGTTGCTGTAAGAGGGGAGTAGTTGGTAGTGTATATGTCTGTGAGCAGCGAGTTAACATACATGAATACTATGTCCCACTTGCTGCTCACAGACCCACAGACCACATTACACATTTATTTTAACTTGCTGCTCACAGATGCATACATAGACCAAATCCTCCTCCCTTCTAACAGGGACTCAGTCACTTAGAAAGTAAGAGAACAACTGGTTTTCCATCAGCATGCATTTTCTGAACAATAAGAATCAAGAAACCTGAATGGCTGGCTTTTCTGATTGACTGTAATCCTCAGTAATTTACTAGAAAATCAGAAATTTTACATAAAACAGGGCAGATATACAAGGCAAAATAAGGGTCATTCTGCTGAACTAGGAATAGTTGAGATGTAAACCTAAAAAAAGAGTTTTCCTGAAAATGAGGAAAATCTCTTCTGCTCTGAAACTGTGGCAAACCACTTGCTACAAATGTAACAAGTGATTTGCTACAGTTAAAGAACCTCACAGCAAACACATTATACATAATCGTAAGTGCAGTATTGGCATTTGTTTGTAAATGCCAGTGGTGTCCTCGCAACACTGGCACTGTGCAGATCTCATCCCACCAAAACCTTGCTTTCAGGATAGATGCCGCTTCATCCCACTCTAGTTGTATTTACAGGTTGCAGGTCTGTTCTGAATAATTAGATACTAGTAATAATAATAATAAAAATGAACTTGCAGGAACAGGGGCTTGAGCCATACTTGAAGTTAGGCTCAAGCTTGGCTCGAGCCAGCACTTGCTCACCCACCTATGAGTTTATGGAGCTCTATTTGGTCCATGTACTACTAGTTACAAAAAATGAAAAGAAAAAGAAATGTAGGAGCACACAATGTTTTACTTGCTTTCAGGCAGTAATGAAGGTGTCCCTCTGAAAAAATGATTACCTTTAAAAGCTGTTACACACTTGTGTTTACCATGCTTTTTGTTTGTAAGTGTGACAGCACAAGTATCTTACAGATTTTAAAGCTGTTTTACATTTTCCTTCTATGCTTTGCTAGCTGGTACTCTCTGCTGTCAATCTCAGTGCAGTTCACTCTGTCTGATTGCTGTTGTCTTAAGTCTGCTTGATCTGAATTTGAATCTTACCTTTACGGTTTAACTTAAACTTTGAATTACACTATTAGTTTTTGTTCTGAATGGCTTAAAATTTGTTTTGCATAAATGCTGACATAAATTGTCTGGTCCATTAGCTGAATTATACAATGTTAAGTCACCAAAGAATAGTTATTCAAAGTAAGAAGCTCTATTCTTATTTTGCCTTTTGGACATGCCCAAGATTCAGAATTAAAATCAGAATTAAATAGCACATTGCAGTAAACATTAAATAATGTGTCAGTCCAAATAACCTAAAAGTGAAAAGATAAAAAGTCAAAATGCAAAACACCCAGGCAGAGGAAAAAAACGCACCTTCAAGTATCAGCTGTTATAAAACAAAATCGAAGTTTATTAAAACGCTTTCACAATAAATCAATACTGCTTCATCAGACCAAGGGAGCAAGACTTCATACAAATAACAGCCAATCACTTCACATAGAATTCTCACTGGATAATTGGCAATTTAAAATTTAAAACTACACATGCATAAAAAATCTATACCTGTGTACTTTCATCAAGAATGTATGCATTCATTGAAAAAATATATGTAAATTCATCCTGAATATATGCACATATTAAAGTATAAAGCACTAAATAAAAACATACACCATAAATCGTAAATGAATTAAAAAAAAAAAATATATATATATATATATATATATATATATATATATATATATAAATAACTATCTATGAATAATAGACATTATCATTTCTTGTATTTATACTTATTTACCCTTCTAGATTTCAAGACAGGTTTAAGGGGAACACTGTCATTCAATCCATGACCCCTGTGAGAACCAAGTCTCAAGATCCACTGGAGTTCCACTCGTACCTCTCAACCTGGAAACATCAAAAATCTGGACAAGGCCCATGAAAAATAGGTACAAATCTGTATGCTGATTAACATATAATTTGCATACATAATTATGTAACCCCACCCACTCCAGTGGAATTATGGGATACCAACTTTCGAACCCAAATTGAAGAACAGACAACCAAAACATGGCACCAGACCAGAGTCCCCCTGCAGCCATTCCAGTGTCCTGTTACCTGGCTATTTTGCCCCATTTACCATAAACACTAATGTATGCATACTGCTTTACTTCTACAATGATTTGAATTTTATTTTTACATTTTACAGCACAACAATGCAGAAACACTAAAATACATCATCTGGTAAACAAAACAATACTATCTCACAATGAAAATAGGCTTGACATTAAACTTTGCCCTTGAAACTCACATTCACTGAAACAGCATTGAAATCCACACCACATCTAAAGAAAATGCATCTGGCCAGTGGCGGATAAAGATTACCTTTGGGCTGTTTTCAAATCATTGGCCCCTTGCACACAAAAAAAGATAACATGATACATGTGTTCTTTTCTTTATACACCTTCCTGACTTTATTAAATTATATTCTTTGTATAATACAACACACATGTTAGAGCGCATTTTAAATTTATTGTTTGAACATTTTAAAAGTAATCAGTACTGTAGGCAATGAAACAAAACACATGAACCAGTAATGATAAAACTGCCCAATTCCGAACTTTTCCATCATAAAAGTCTGCTTCCACACCCACACTATAAATTGAATGACAGTAGTGTAAGCCATAGGCATCTTGCATAGCGTTTCGCACTTATTTTCAATTTCATTTTTTGGGGGGGGAGGGGGACAAAAGGTCAAAAACCAGGGACACATTGTAAACATTGCTTGTATAATTTTGTAAAGTTGCTAGAATAAAATGTTGTGCTACCATCATGCATTTCACTGGCAGGTTTTGAACCCATGACTCTATGCGCTACATTCAGAACAACATACCACTATCCCACATCAGCAGCTGCTTGAAAAATAGGAAGACTGAAACTTAATAGCCATCATTTAGTGAATTCATTTCTCACTTCTCAACATAGCTCTTAACCTCAACACAAAAAACATGGACAAACAAAGCCAATAATAGGGGAATACAAATTCAGTTCTCACTTCTCACTCACCATATCTCTGAACTGTTAGCACAAAAACAATAATAGGGGAATTCAAATTGTGTGTTCACTTTTTATCATAGCTCTAAACTTTTAGCACAAAAAAAAAGTGTTCTTCTCATCATAGCTCTCAAGTCTCAATTCAGTCAGAAATGGTGGTGGCTAGGGATAGTAGGCTCTTTTTACCCTGTACTAAAAGGTACAGGGTTTGAGCCTCAATACCTCTAGCCACCAAGTGTATTATATGGGGGCATTTGAACTGCAAGTATACAAGAAAGGCGTTTTAGGCTTGATTGAGTTAAGTATGTTTGAAATTTATTTTTCTTGTCATTGTTAGAACTACCTGCATGTCTTTATCCCATGTTGCTCTAGTTTCTTCTCACATATCCTACTGTTTTATGACTTTGTCTCTCTCTGTATGCAGGACATTGCAAATGCAAGGTGTAGCTGTCTCAATGGTTAACATTTGTCAATTTTTCTTTGACTTCTATATATGGTTTTCTTGCTTCTACTTCACTTTTTGGTATTGGATGATTCCCTGTGATCAGAACAGTTTTGTTTTTAGCTTGTGTATAATTATATTGGATGGAGCTGGAGTGTCTGACATCTGAAAGCTTTAGGAAACATTTTTTTCCAGTCTTGGAGAAAATATGTCGTGTGCAAGAGATTGGGTAATTCATGGAAGGTTGCAATGGGTGGAGGATGCAAGAAAAAAAAAAGAGGAGGGTGAGAAAATTACAAGGAGGCTAGCTGCACTAGTGGACCTAGAATGACTTTATTTCTTATATGAGGAATATTTGTAGCTTCATACCACTTTTCGGGTTTGTTTCTGGGGATGTAGTAATGTTATACTTGCATCTGCTTTATACTGCTACAATTTTCAGAGTAATTTACAGCAGAATAGCTATTTGTAGTCACCTTTATTTGAATTTCTAGGAGGCAATTTTCTTTTGAAAGTGAAGGAACCACAAATGTGATCCCAAGAACAGTGTGATGCATTGAATGAAAATATGAATTACTTATACTAAGTATGAGTCTGAGATTGCAGTACCTTAAAGTGTGTTCCCTTTACTCCTAGGGACAGTTATTTCATAGTATACCATCAAAACAAGGGTAAGTAGATCTGCAAGAAGCAATGCCTTCTTGCAAATTTGCTTTAAAAGCACTAATGTATGTGTTTACTTTTGCCATTTTGCTTGTATATCTATTAGTTTCTCTTTATTTGTGCATTTTATCATTCATTTTATTTATTTTTGTAACAATGGGACTTGCAATGATAATAGGGAGCCTTAGCACACACCATGAAAGGGGTAGTTGAGTAGGAAATTTCAGAGGCTTTCTTCTGTATACTTCTTTTTACCTCTGTGTGTTCATTAGTAGTTTGAGACCTATTTGTGTAGTTTTCAAAAATCACACTGCAGATGAAGTCTCCAGTGTGACACTTTTCTGTTAGATAAAATAATATCACAAAGCCTGTGAAGCAGTTTTGCTGCCTTAGGAATTATAAAGACTCTTTTTCTCATTATTTATTAACATCAACTAAAACATATGTAAAAGAATCAACATTTGGTTGAACCAACTTTCCTTTGTATGCTAAGCCATTCTCTAGTTCAGATTTCATTCCATTCTAAACATATCTTGTGTTTCTCACTGCTCTGCTCTTTATTTTCCTTCATTGAATGGAAAGGCTTTTTTCAGTGTGGAAGGGATATTTCAACTTGTTTTTAGAGTGGCATTATTTGCCAATTAAATTTCAACTGTGGGTACATATGGAATGAGAATGGAGCTTTCTTTGAGTTTGAGACTTCATGAAAAAGTCCCTTACCATAATTATGTGACTGGCAATTCACACACACACACACACACACACACACACACACACACACACACACACACACACACACACACACACACACACACACACACTCTCTCTCTTACCCTGAGTAGTGCTCGGCCTCTTCTGTTCCATCCTCATGTTGCTGCTGCTGCCATTAATCCTGGGCCCGGCTCCATTTCAGGGCTCGCTGTATCCCCCAGCCTGCTACCGCCATTAATCCCAGCTCCGTGAGCTCGCTATATCCCTGGCCCCTTTGCTGCTGCCATTAATCCGTTTCAGGGCTCGCTGAGTCAGCCTCTTCTGTTCCACATGTTGCATTCCCGCCGTTAACTTAACTGCCAGCCAGCCGGAAATGATGATGCGAGCTCCTTGAGCTCAATTCCGACTGGCTGGTAGCCTGACGGTGCTGACATCATCGCGCACGTGATGACGTCAGCCCCGACAGCGCGAAAATTTTAAAAAAAGAAAAGAAAAATCGGAAATGAAGGGATGCCACTCGGGAATCGTGGCACCCCTTCATTTGGACCCCAAAACTCGGGAAAAACCGAGTAATTCGGAACGGTTGGGAGGTCTGATTCCACTGTCTCCGTGATGTTAACCAAATCACCTTGTCTAACATTTTCTATAATAACATGTAGAACCTGAAACAAAAATATGTGTTGTGCCCCTTCCTGCAGTGTATGCTTAGCTAGGGCACTGTGTTCTAGTCCTTTCATAGTACAATAAACATGATCTCTGATGCGCTCTCTAAGACATCGATTTGTCTTCCCTATATAGAACCTAAAACATTGTGTACAGTGAGCAGAATACACCACATTTTTTGTATCACAATTAGCCTGACTTCTCAGTTCCCATAGGCGTCCGGTATCCGGGTGCCTAAAGAATCTGGATTCATCTATGTGTTGGCACTGAGCACATTTGCCACATTTCCGAGTGCCTCTTATAAATCCTAAATTAGGTCTGGGCATATTATAATGACATAAAGATTGTTTCAGATTTCTCTTATTTTTGTACACAAATTTGGGTCTACTTCCAGCAATGGCAGTAGTGTCAACATCTGTAAGTAAAATAGGACAATTTTTCTTAACAATATGTTGAATCCTATTAATATCACTAGTATAGGACAAATTATAGGAACATGGCTCAACATAGAAGACTGTATTCATGTTTCTTGGTTGATCACTATAGTAAGGGTAAGCTCTACCTCGCCTGTCACTAGTCACTTCTCTACAAGTTTTAGAGATTTCATCAGATTTATATCCTCTGCCTTCAAATTCTACTGCAAGTTGTCTCAAACTAGATGCAAAGTCATGTTCCTCACATGACAATCGAGAAATCCTAAATGCTTGACCTTTCATCACACGATTAAAGGTATATGCTGGATGCATACTTTGTCAATGTAGGAAAGTTGGATGATAACATTCCTTCCTATGCAACTTGGTAGACAATGAACTGCCTATCTTAGTTACTGTAACATCTATGAAATCAATAGAACTGGCAGAGTACTGAATAGTAAACTGCAAGAAAGTGCTAGTAGTATTCAAATAGGCAGAGAATTCCAACAATTGCTGTTCACTGCCTTCCCAAATAAGAAAAAGATCATCGACAAAACGTCAATAGAAACCAATAGAAGAATTATGTGGGCCAAGAATAAAATGATGTTCCCATTTGGCTATAACTATGTTGGCATAAGAATTGGCACAGCAGGTGCCCATAGCTACACCAGCAAGTTGCCAATAACATACATCACGAAACATGAAAGTATTATGGTCAAGAACCATTTCCAACAACATGCACAAAAATCAATTTGTGTAAGAGAAATCTTCCCAGACCTGATCAAATATCTCCTCACCATGTTAACACCCTCACCATTGGGGATACATGTAAAAAGGGAGGCAACGTCTAAAGTGGCCAAAAAATTGCTCTTAGAGTTATCACGATATCCAGTATACAGATCATGTAAAAATTTTTCAGTGTCTTTCAATAAGGCTGGACATTTAGTAAGAATCTCCCTAAATGCCCCATCCAAATATACTGAAATTGGCTCTGTAAGCCATCCAGCACCTGCGACTATTGGTCGAAGTGGTGGCTTGTAATGATCCTTATGGATTTTAGGCAGCCCTTGTATCTGCAGTATCAAAGGCTCATGTACCATAAAAAATTCGAAAAGCTGTTTAGTAAGTAAACCCATACGCAAACATTCAGTTAAATCATTCACAATTCTATTTTTCATGGTCTCCACAATACTAACATCAACAATATGAAAGGTCACAGTGTCAGATATCATAGTTGTCATAGTCTCTAGTAATAGTTTGAGTCCAAAATCACAATAGGTCCACCCTTGTCAGAGAGCCGTATCACAATATCTTGATTTCCACAAAGAGAAACTAGAGCTTGATGTTCAGTCAAGGATAAATTCATGTTCCCAACTACCCTGTGTTGGTTTACCAGTACATCATACACATACACATCATTCTCACATGCTTTTAGAAAAGTTTCCACATTATGTGGTAGTGATGGTACAAACAAACTTGTCTTTCTGTATGGACAAGAGACATTGGTGTCCTGAGTACCAAACAATAGTTTAAGAGCTATGTTTCTGGTAAAAAGATGTAGCTCAACTAAAAATTCGCTAATATCAGCCATGGCTGTAGGAATAAATCCTAGACCTTTATTCAATAATGAAGACTCAGCATCAGTTAATACATACCAGGAAATATTCCAGATTAATTATCCAGGTACCTCCACATTTTCTTCAGGGTTCATGATGTTGCAGGCATTGGTGGCTCCTTGCATTTCTGCCCTCCTCCGCATGCTGTCTCTTGTCCATTCGATCCCTTCTATGGATTCCTGAAGGGTAGCGGTAGTGAGGGAAAAACCTGCTGACTTTGTGCATGTAATATTTTCCGATGAACGACTAGAGCTGTATTATCTGTTGAATCTAAAGCTCCCAATTCATGCTCTGATGGAGTCCCTACTTAGTATACTGAAGTTGCAGATTCCAGCGTATTAGCTTCATTCAAAGCAGGTATAGGAGCTTGAGAGGTAGTCGAATCATTACCTACTGTTGGTGCCAGCAAAACAACACCGGAAGATGAATCAAGTGGAGGTTCCACTAGATTCCGCTGATTGGTGTGTTGTGTGGTAGATGACCTCCGATTGGTTGAATTAATTTATGCTTATATAGTTTTAAATTTTAAATTTTCAATTATCCAGTGAGAATTCTCTGTGAAGTGATTGGCTGTTACACATTTTAAAATACTGATTTAAACATCTATGAAGTCTTGCTCCCTTGGTCTGATGAAGCAGTATTGATTTATTGTGAAAGCGCTTACCGTTTTAATAAACTTGGGTTTTGTTTTATAACAGCTGATACTTGAAGGTGCGGTTTTTCCTCTGCCTGGGTGTTTTGCATATTAAATAATGTGTACTCACTGTCCAATTTTTTGATTTGCTGTTCTACAAATTCTACAGCTAAAAAAAAACAGTATTTTCTGACCTATTCCAAAAAATCTTTATTGTGCCGAGTATGGTTATATCTCTCATGTGCAGTCACAATAAGAAGTATGTGACAATAGGAGGTACTGCCAGCCATGCCAGGGAGAAGTAGGGCACTAGATGTAAGACTTGTGCCAGCGCAGCTAACTGGAATTTTATAAATAATTGTATGTCATTAGTATATCTATATCAACCTGATCTGTACAGATGCTTGTGCTGAAAATTTATTTGTGAGCTCTGCTTGTGTTAATTGTGCTAAAATGTATCAACAGTGCACCCTGATGAAATGAAGAGAAATGTGCATGTATTTTGGTAACTGAATTAAATGTATATATTTCAATAGATGACAGTGGCACAGCAATGGTTAACCAGCTGGCTTATTTTAAGAAGAATAAGGGAAACGTAAATGAGCTGTTGAATCGTTAAACAATACCCCACAGTGCTGAGTAGGCCTGGAGCTGGTAGGTCTGGGAGCAGCCATTATCTGTTAGCTTTTGTAAATAAGTGTTGTAAATGTTTCTACTTCCTAGGCATTGCCATAAAAGTTCTATATGTGTATTGCAGCAATCTGCTAAAGTCCTGTCTCAGACTTCAAAAGGAGATACTGTGGGAATCTTGAGTCAGGTAACCAGATGCGGTCATTCTGCAAGTCATCTTGGATATTATATCTTATTGGGAGTAATCTCAAAATATGGAGTATTCTGTTTAGGGCCTGACTAGAAAGACTGCTCATGTATTTCATCTTGCCTTGCCCAATTAATTAACTTAACTAGGGAACAGTAAAATTCCCTTGGATTCAGTCAGAAATATAGTGAAGCTTAGTTTAGATATTGTTTTTTTTATTTGTCTGAGGCAGTCCTTCAATCTTCTTTTCAATATTTCCTGTGATCTCGACTCTGTATTTTACTGTGAATATATATTCAGTATTTTCATGTACTTTTATTATTTATAATTAAATGTATTTAAAAGAGTTATCGTGGCTGGTCCTTAGTTTCTAACCTTTGAGAGTACTTATATTTATTTGGTGACACTGTGTGGGCCACTGTAGAAGGCCTAGCCATCTTGGTGAACTACTTCCATTTGTATTAATGTTAATATTGCACAGTATAATTGGACACCCTTTGTTAAGGGCCTTAGAGTAGCTAATTGTTGAGGGTCTGGTGGCAGTGAATCTACCTTATAGTCTGGGCAGAAGGAGGCATAGCTAGTAAACATGTGCCAGCCTTTCCCAGGTGTGTGTTTTAAAATTAAATCTTAAAGAGTGTGTGTGTCAGTTACTTGGGGCAGGGACATAAAGCACTGGGTTTGCAGAGAGGGTGCTGAAGGACTTGGCTGAGGACCTAATCCTACAGCTGTACCAATGGGGAGTCTTACTGGGGATCTGGAGGGTGACAGATATAGAGACATCCAGACCCCGGCCTGTGTCCCCTGTGTGCTCTTAAGGGAAATTGTACTTGATGCAGAGAGGTCTGCATCTGGAAATACTAAGTACATCCATTTGTATTCCAAGTGCACGTCCCTCTCCAGTGTCAGTGGTGAGGATTCAGGGGCCTTGATTACTAGCCCACCATGGGGATGACACATAGTGGTGCCCATCACATATTGGCAGCAGTGTTGGGGGTCACATCATTAATTGGTTGGCGGTGGGGGGGATCATCACATGCTCGCATATTAAAAAAACGAACTGCACTAAAATATAGTACTTGGCAAACCAATGATAATAAATTAATAAATCAACACAAAAATTATTAAGTGCTTTCATTCTCTTTACTGTCAGCAACTTCTTCAGAATAAATAATTAGAAAATAATTAAGTATTTAAAAACCCTGACTCATGATCTCATCACATTTTACACCAATAAGAATGAACCGGTCATTAAGTAAAAGTTAATTATCAAAAAGTTTAAAGCTCTTTATACTAAAAAATACATCTATTAAAATGCACAGAAAATTATAGAAATAATCAAATACTTTCATACTTTAATAAACCTTTTTAGAAACACAATAATTTAATCCTGGTGCTAAATCGGCTCGTAAATAAATCTGCCACTTTAGCTCCTGTTACTCTAAACAATTATTATATCAATCAACAAATGTGTTTTTATATATTTGCTCTATAACAAAAAATGAAAATGTTCTGAAATCTATACATTCACTGCACTGGATGGCACAGTGGTGCAGCAGTATAATTGTCGACTCACAGCAAGAGGTTCTCTGGTTCGATTCCCAGCTGGGGTGCCTTCTGTGTGGAGTCTGCATGTCTTCTCTGCTTTCATGTGTTTTTCCTCCAGGTGCTCCGGTTTCCTCCTACATTACAAAGACATGCGTCTGGAGCGTTTCTCAGTCAGCTTCCACTGAAAATTGGCTCTTCCAAGTTGGACTTTTCCAGTTAACAAATGTTAAATAAATTCTCTTGCATGTCTTGCCAGTGCATTTCTAAAATCTTTTTTCTTTATTGCTAGTACATGTTCTTTGATTCTTTACATCAACGTACATAAGGTTTTTCTAACATAAAAACTATCACAATTGGAAAAGTATGCAAGGTACACTAGCCTTTCACTTTGGCATGTGTACCTATTTTTAGCTATTAAGAGAGACCCTTGGCTGAGTGTGTTCCCTGTGTGCTTTTAAGGGAAACTGTGCTTGATGCAGAGAGGTCAGCTTCTGGAAATACTGAGTGTATCCATTTGTATTCCAAGTGCATATTCCTCTCCAGTGTCATTGGTGAGGATTCAGGTGCCTTGATTACTGGTTCAGCATTGGGACGAGACGTAACGGTGCCCATCTTGTATTGGCAGCAGTGGTGGGCGCCACAAAGTAAAATTAATATAACACTATTCTAATACAAATTGCATATCACAGCGAACTTATTTACTAAGGATTGAGTGGTGTTCCTGTGCGAAAAATCAGTAACTAAACATAGTGTATTATCCATGCATCACACAATGAATTGCAACACAATAGGTTGTTTCTTATCATATGAGAAGTGTTCCTATTTTTCAGAGTAACAGATAATCTCATCTGTAAAACTAAGTATGTAACACCTAAATGCTAGATCACCTCTTTCATTGTGTTGAGGCTTCTTAGCACTATACAGTAATTAGAAAAAAAATCATACCTTGCACAGTCGTACCCTTTCACCAGTAAACACAGACATACCCTGATCAGGTCAAGGCACTACTGTACTCTGGTCTGATCTTACAAATTGTAACGGGTATATGCTCTTTAAAGGTGTTTGGTTTCAGAGCTACTCAGAGGAATACCAAGGGCAGCATGTGATTGCAGTTTACAATGCTTACCTACTGATTAGAAAACAAAAGGCCACATTTAAATGTATTTTATTCAATACTCTCGAGAAGTGTAGAAAGCCTCAAAATGTGAGGTTCATAGGTTCATACTAGGCTATCTGCCAGACCTCCCAACCGTTCCGAATTACTCGGTTTTTACCGAGTTTTGGGGTCCAAATGAAGGGGTGCCACGATTCCCGAGTGGCACCCCTTCATTTCCGATTTTTCTTTTCTTTTTTTAAAATTTTTGCGCTGTCGGAGCTGATGTCATCACGTGCCCGATGATGTCAGCACTGTCAGGCTACCAGCCAGTCGGAATTGAGCTCAAGGAGCTCGCATCATTATTTCCGGCTGGCTGGCGGTTAAGTTAACGGCGGGAATGCAACCTGTGGAACAGAAGAGGCTGACTCAGCGAGCCCTGAAACGGATTAATGGCAGCAGCAAAGGGGCCAGGGATATAGCGAGCTCACGGACCTGGGATTAATGGCGGTAGCAGGCTGGGGGATACAGCGAGCCCTGAAACGGAGCCGGGCCCAGGATTAATGGCAGCAGCAGCAACATGAGGATGGAACAGAAGAGGCCGAGCACTACTCAGGGTAAGAGAGAGTGTGTGTGTGTGTGTGTGTGTGTGTGTGTGTGTGTGTGTGAATTGCCAGTCACATAATTATGGTAAGGGACTTTTTCATGAAGTCTCAAACTCAAAGAAAGCTCCATTCTCATTCCATATGTACCCACAGTTGAAATTTAATTGGCAAATAATGCCACTCTAAAAACAAGTTGAAATATCCCTTCCACACTGAAAAAAGCCTTTCCATTCAATGAAGGAAAATAAAGAGCAGAGCAGTGAGAAACACAAGATATGTTTAGAATGGAATGAAATCTGAACTAGAGAATGGCTTAGCATACAAAGGAAAGTTGGTTCAACCAAATGTTGATTCTTTTACATATGTTTTAGTTGATGTTAATAAATAATGAGAAAAAGAGTATTTATAATTCCTAAGGCAGCAAAACTGCTTCACAGGCTTTGTGATATTATTTTATCTAACAGAAAAGTGTCACACTGGAGACTTCATCTGCAGTGTGATTTTTGAAAACTACACAAATAGGTCTCAAACTACTAATGAACACACAGAGGTAAAAAGAAGTATACAGAAGAAAGCCTCTGAAATTTCCTACTCAACTACCCCTTTCATGGTGTGTGCTAAAGCTCCCTATTATCATTGCAAGTCCCATTGTTACAAAAATAAATAAAATGAATGATAAAATGCACAAATAAAGAGAAACTAATAGATATACAAGCAAAATGGCAAAAGTAAACACATACATTAGTGCTTTTAAAGCAAATTTGCAAGAAGGCATTGCTTCTTGCAGATCTTCTTACCCTTGTTTTGATGGTATACTATGAAATAACTGTTCCTAGGAGTAAAGGGAACACACTTTAAGGTACTGCAATCTCAGACTCATACTTAGTATAAGTAATTCATATTTTCATTCAATGCATCACACTGTTCTTGGGATCACATTTGTGGTTCCTTCACTTTCAAAAGAAAACTGCCTCCTAGAAATTCAAATAAAGGTGACTACAAATAGCTATTCTGCTGTAAATTACTCTGAAAATTGTAGCAGTATAAAGCAGATGCAAGTATAACATTACTACATGCCCAGAAACAAACCCGAAAAGTGGCATGAAGCTACAAATATTCCTCATATAAGAAATAAAGTCATTCTAGGTCCACTAGTGCAGCTAGCCTCCTTGTAATTTTCTCACCCTCCTCTTTTTTTTTTCTTGCAACCTTCCATGAATTACCCAATCTCTTGCACACGACATATTTTCTCCAAGACTGGAAAAAAATGTTTCCTATAGCTTTCAGATGTCAGACACTCCAGCTCCATCCAATATAATTATACACAAACTAAAAACAAAACTGTTCTGATCACAGGGAATCATCCAATACCAAAAAGTGAAGTAGAAGCAAGAAAACCATATATAGAAGTCAAAGAAAAATTGACAAACGTTAACCATTGAGACAGCTACACCTTGCATTTGCAATGTCCTGCATACAGAGAGAGACAAAGTCATAAAACAGTAGGATATGTGAGAAGAAACTAGAGCAACATGGGATAAAGACATGCAGGTAGTTCTAACAATGACAAGAAAAATAAATTTCAAACATACTTAACTCAATCAAGCCTAAAACGCCTTTCTTGTATACTTGCAGTTCAAATGCCCCCATATAATACACTTGGTGGCTAGAGGTATTGAGGCTCAAACCCTGTACCTTTTAGTACAGGGTAAAAAGAGCCTACTATCCCTAGCCACCACCATTTCTGACTGAATTGAGACTTGAGAGCTATGATGAGAAGAACACTTTTTTTTTGTGCTAAAAGTTTAGAGCTATGATAAAAAGTGAACACACAATTTGAATTCCCCTATTATTGTTTTTGTGCTAACAGTTCAGAGATATGGTGAGTGAGAAGTGAGAACTGAATTTGTATTTCCCTATTATTGGCTTTGTTTGTCCATGTTTTTTGTGTTGAGGTTAAGAGCTATGCTGAGAAGTGAGAAATGAATTCACTAAATGATGGCTATTAAGTTTCAGTCTTCCTATTTTTCAAGCAGCTGCTGATGTGGGATAGTGGTATGTTGTTCTGAATGTAGCGCATAGAGTCATGGGTTCAAAACCTGCCAGTGAAATGCATGATGGTAGCACAACATTTTATTCTAGCAACTTTACAAAATTATACAAGCAATGTTTACAATGTGTCCCTGGTTTTTGACCTTTTGTCCCCCTCCCCCCCCAAAAAATGAAATTGAAAATAAGTGTGAAACGCTGTGCAAGATGCCTATGGCTTACACTACTGTCATTCAATTTATAGTGTGGGTGTGGAAGCAGACTTTTATGATGGAAAAGTTCTGAACTGGGCAGTTTTATCATTACTGGTTCATGTGTTTTGTTTCATTGCCTACAGTACTGATTACTGGTAAAATGTTCAAACAATAAATTTAAAATGCCCTCTAACGTGTGTTGTATTATACAAAGAATATAATTTAATAAAGTCAGGAAGGTGTATAAAGAAAAGAACACATGTATCATGTTATCTTTTTTTGTGTGCAAGGGGCCAATGATTTGAAAACGGCCCAAAGGTAATCTTTATCCACCACTGGCCAGATGCATTTTCTTTGGATGTGGTGTGGATTTCAATGCTGTTTCAGTGAATGTGAGTTTCAAGGGCAAAGTTTAATGTCAAGCCTATTTTCATTGTGAGATAGTATTGTTTTGTTTACCAGATGATGTATTTTAGTGTTTCTGCATTGTTGTGCTGTAAAATGTAAAAATAAAATTCAAATCATTGTAGAAGTAAAGCAGTATGCATACATTAGTGTTTATGGTAAATGGGGCAAAATAGCCAGGTAACAGGACACTGGAATGGCTGCAGGGGGTCTCTGGTCTGGTGCCATGTTTTGGTTGTCTGTTCTTCAATTTGCGTTCGAAAGTTGGTATCCCATAATTCCATTGGAGTGGGTGGGGTTACATAATTATGTATGCAAATTAGATGTTAATCAGCGTACAGATTTGTACCTATTTTTCATGGGCCTTGTCCAGATTTTTGATGTTTCCAGGTTGAGAGGTATGCTATCTGCCCTGGGGCAATTATAAGCCTAGCCCGATTCTGTATGGCTTACGCCACCCCTTGATTTGAGTATACTGTGCCCTTTTTAAGGTTTAGTTTACTGTGCCTCTGTCTAATAGTGACACGGGAGTAATCCCTGGGACAAACCTACGATCACCCATCCACCTATCGAGATTCTTCTTGAAGAGATTCAGTGAGGTGCTCTGCCTCACATGAACTGGAATTCTATTCCAGAGCGAAGGGAGCCTCTGGGTTATGAACCTGTCCCTCCAGCAAGTTCTATTTATTTCTGTGCTGAGGTTCAAGTCCCTCGAGCGTGTGGCTCTAAGGGATTTAGATTTACTGAGGTGGAGCATGTCCATTAATTCTGGATTTGACATAGCTTTGTATGTCAGGCATAGATCGCCTCAAAGTAGGGGTATGCAACTGAGTAGAGCTGGAGTTTTTTTAACCGAGCAGCATATGGCATCTGTTTGAGACCCTTGATCCTCTTGGTGAGATACTTTTGCGGTCTTTCTAATTGCTGCAGGTGTCGGGTAAGGTACATTCCAAAAGGGGCATTGTATTCTATGATGGGGCATTGTATTCTATGATGGGCCTGATGAGGGATGAATAAAGGGGCACGATTACCTCTCTTGATCTAGATGTGAAACCCTTCGTGATGAGGTGGGCTATGTAGAAGGTCTTTCTAACCACTTTGGCAATGTGGTTTTCAAAGGAGAGATTGCTATCAACTTGGGTCCCCAGGTCCCTAATAACTTTCTCTGTACTTAATGGGTTTCTGCCTATGTGGTAATTTGTGGGCACATTGTTTTTGCCAAAGGGTATGACTATACATTTTTTGGCATTTAGCTTTAAACCATGGCGCTGGCACCAGTTATCTGTCTCTGTGAGACCTTTTTGAAGGATGTTTGTGTCAGCTGGAGAGTTGATTATGGCACCCAGTTTGCAGTCGTCTGTGAACTTGGTGAGCCATAGTCCTCCCACATTTGCCTGTACCTCGGAAAAGTATATACCGAACAAGAGTGGTCCCAGGACAGAACCCTGTGGGACGCCACTTGTGACCGGTTTCGAGTCTGACATGGCTCCAGCAACTCTCACTCTGTGGGTTCTGTCTTTGAGCCAGTTTGCGACCCATCTTGTGACAGAGGGGTTTATATTTAAGCTGGATAGCTTATCTATGATGCCCAAGTGGGGTATTGTGTCAAATGCCTTTGCAAGGTCCAGATAGGCTGTGAGAAATAATTTTTTCATCAAAAGAGAAGAAAAAAGCTTTTATTTAAATTCTGTTTAAATATTTTGACTTACACTTATAGTGACCTATGTGGTAACACTTTTTTGCACGTTTCTGCTGTTTGTTCTTGCTTTAGCTAAAAGGTTATCTCTTTGTACTTTTTTTGGTGCTCTGTGACTTTAGTTTTGTAGCTTTGTTTGCAGTTGTAGGAAGACTGTGTATTGCTGTAAGAGTTTTGGCATTGTTTATACATTACACCACTTCTGTCTCCATAAGTAGAGTTACTTGTAAGAATTAGCCATTTGTATTTTAACCCCTTTCTGGACCATAAATCTGTAGTTTTATTCATAGTCATGGCAGAGATTTAGACTACTGCCAGATTTGAGCCACATTTGGTCATTTATAACAGTATTTTCCCATGAACAGCGTTACTGGTAAATTTCTGTATAGTCTGGTGCCTCAGACTGTGGAGGGATTGCAGTAGCGGCAGTTTTGTGAATTCTGCTTCAGGATTTGTGCTTTGGTACTTTTCAAGCTGTTCATATTCCTGACTTGCTGTTGGAGTCATGTGTTCTGCTTATTACTTACCTGCTAAAAGTTACATTCCAGTGCCTTTCTGTTTCCTTTGTTACTGTTTTTCTCCCATTCTTTTTGTCTGCCATATGTAAATGCCTTTTATTCAAGACTATTGAGAGGCATAGAAAGCCTGAAAGTTTGAGAAACAAGCTTTTCATCAAAAGGGTAGAAAAGAAGCTTTTATTTAAATATCTAAGTGGTGATACTTGTTTGTACTTTTCTTCTTTTTTCCATGTTTAGTTAAAAAAGTTATTTGTTTGCATTTTTTTTATTTGTTCTGGACCTTTAGTCCTATAGCTTTATTTGCATTTGTAGGAGGGTTGTGTGTTACTGCAATATTTTACCATTTTTATACAGTGTATTGCAGTTTGTCTCCATAAGTAGACTTGTAAGAATTAGCTGTTTGTATTTTCATTCATAGTGTGGCAGAGCTGTAGACTACTGCTAGATTTGAGCCTCATTTGGTCACTTATTACAACATTTTTTTATAAACAGTATTACTTTTTGGATTCCAGTGCCTTTCTGTTTACTTTGCTACTATTTTTCCACTGTTCTTTGTGTCTGCCCCATTTAAATGCCATTTATTCAAAGCTCGTGAGAGGCATAGGAAGCCCCAAATTGTGAGAAACAAGCTTTTCATCAAACGGGTAGAAAAGAAGCTTTTATTTAAGTTCTCCATAGATGTTTTCGATTGTACTTATAGTGACCTGAGTGGTGACACTTTTTATATTTTTCTTCTTTTTTCCATGTTTAGCAAAAAAAGTTACTGTTTGCATTTTTTTAAATTTGTTCTGGACCTTCGTCCTGTAGCTTCATTTGCAGCTGTAGGAGGAGTGTGTATCACTTCAAGATTTTAGCATTGTTTATACGTTATACTGCAGTTTATCTCCATAATTACTTGTAAGAATTAGCTGTTTGTATTTTCATAGTTGTGGCAGAGCTGTGGTCTACTGCTAGATTTGAGCCTCATTTGGTCATTCATTACATCATTTTTTT
This sequence comes from Protopterus annectens, assembly GCF_019279795.1. Taxonomy (NCBI): domain Eukaryota; kingdom Metazoa; phylum Chordata; order Ceratodontiformes; family Protopteridae; genus Protopterus; species Protopterus annectens. The sequence continues at coordinate 1,817,358,871 of NC_056728.1, read as the reverse complement.
CTATAGTCAGCATTATTGGTAAGTTTCTGCACAATCTGGTGCCTTAGTCTGTGGTGGGTTTGCAGTAGTGGCAGTATTGTGAATTCTTCTCCAAGATACGTGCTTCAGTACTTTCCAGCTGTTTATATTCCAGTTTTGCTTCTAGATGTTCTGCTTATTATTTACCTGCTTAAATTTGCATTCAAGTGCCTTTCTGTTTACTTTCCTACTGTTTTTTCCCCTGTTGTTTGTGTCTGCCCAATCCCCCACTGAGACATTAAGCTAAAGTTTCTGAAATTCTAACCAAAGGACTAGAGCTCCAGTATGGATTTTATTTGACTGGATCCCTCTCTAGGAAAGTCTGCTTCTTGCAGCTTGAATTTTTCTCCCAACACCCCCACCCTTTTGCTGTTGTGATTTAAAAGGCTGTGTCTCTGGCTTCCAAAGTGCCATCTTTTCCTCTTTCATTTCTATTGTCTATTGTGTCAGCCATTTAAGTTCTTTTTCCACCCTTCATTTTCCAGCAAACCAGTATTGCCCTTGAATATCTATAAAACTACCCCCTGCACTGATAAACCTTTTGCACATCTGCAAAACAAACAGCATCAGAAACACTAGATCCAAGCATTTAAAATTTGCTTGCAACATAAATAAGACATATTGGTGAGACAGATATGTGTCTCAGAGGATACCCATTCTCTGAAACAGGCTCTCCATCCATGTGAAGCAGAATCCACCACTAACTCTATTTAAGCATAACCTTGATAGTTGGATGGAAAATTGGAAATTCACTCCGGGTCAGGCACCCTTCTCTCTAAAAGACAAAGGCAGAAAGTAACTATGTCCAAACTAACATAACCCCCATAACCTTTAGAAACTTCCTATCCAATGAAGCCCCTCCTAACGAATGCTCACAATACACAGGGGCATAATAGGGCTGGGTTGCACACCTTGGCTTATAAAGGCTCTGGTGGCTATTAGCCTAGTATTTACCTATGAAAAGAACCTGATACAGTGGGCATGTTTTGTTTTTTTTTGCTATTATTATTCTGAACAAATAGTATACAAGTACATATCCACATACATATACATATTGGCATACTTATGGGCCCAAACATGCAGTCCATTTGCTGGAGGATTCCACCTATATAAGTAGATGGATAGTCTTGTCATTCTGTCATTTTCACAGAGGTTTCCAGATATTTTTCTTATAACCTCTGTTTATGTCTTTTTCTGTCTCTCTCACTCTCTCTGTTCATTGTTCATTGTAGCTAGTGAAACAAACTCGGAGCCTCATTTGAGGCTATGTAGGAGTTTTTACTATAAAAGTTAGAGTTGCATAGCCTATTCCCAGCCCACTCATCTAATAGTTTCTTTAAGGTAACCTAAGAGATATTGCTGTTCAGGCTACCTGATATCTTTATGAAATTACTTTTTTTCCTGGAGAAACATACTTTCAGCATTTCTGAACCAGTAACCAAACAAAAACATGTTTTTAATCTCTAAAACATTTATAGTAGCCATTTTACCTTTAAACAAACTTTTCCTTAGCTGTTCACAGAGATGGGATGCCATTTAGACCACAAATAACAACACCAGTAATGCAGTGCAAATCATTCCATCTAATAAGGTTGAATTCTTAGATATTTGTTGCACAGCTGTGTAACACTTGCACAAGAAGGTGGTATTGCGCAGCATGAAAATATTAATTCTAGATGTATAAAAAAAAGAATTGCTGACAGATGACAATGTGAAATAGCTTAGTCTTCTCAAAAAATTAGGAAAGGGAACAAGAAAGAGAAACACACAAGTCAAACATATAAGAAAGTGAAAGGTGAGAGGTGAGAATGTATGGTAAATGTTTTTTTTTTTTGCGAAGACAGAGACCTCTTTTTTCAATATAAAAAGAGAGAGGATGAAGACTAAGGCATAGAAAAGGCTAGGTATGAAACAATGGTGTATAATAATTTGTTGGGAGCAATCAAACATGAAGCACTATAGACAGACAAAGGTAATTTTACACACACAAGGTTATGGTGATAATAGATGGATACATGCATACAAATGGTGGATAAATGCTGATAGAAAGGGATAGATCATGCACAATGTATGCAGTATGATACATTACATTAGGAAGGGGGTCAGACAAGGAAAGACATATAGCGGTGCACTGGTCATAGGTGGCTTTCCGAGTTTGCAATGAAAGTCAGCCTGCCTCATCAGTGGCCCAATGGTCAGTGCTTGCCTCTCCAGAGAGTGTGCTGAACACTACAGGAGAGACTTAATGTGGCCAAAGCACTGCCCAAATGATGCTGCCTTACTGCCACACCCAGCTGCTGCAGCTATAGCTGGTCCACAGGTGGTAGAACATGGATGTCTAGTTGAGAGGTCTTCACTCTCCTTGGTGAGCCAACCATATCCCTGGTATCACACCTACCTCACCCACCACATACCTCCTCTGAGGTGGTGAAGATACATGGACTTCTTCCTCCTTTCCTTTCTCCCCAGGTGGAGCTACATAGTGGCAGCATAATGGAAACATTGTGATAAGTATAACATCATGAAAAAAACAGTCAGCCCTAAAGCACATAAAAATCTTAGGCATCTTGTCTTACAGCCAACTTTATTAGCTGTGTGCATTTTGGAAGAAAAAAATCAAAAAGAAAAGAAAAAAAACTTTCAGTACATTTATTGGCATTCTGTTTGCATCTCTGCTTCTCACTCCTGCACTACGTCAGGCATGCAGCATCTGAGGATATCATAATGGTGTCTGTGCTGCTGTGCAGACACTGGAATGTCTGTAGGTCTAAATAGCTGGCGATGCAGGTTGTACCAGGCATCCAGCATTTGAGAACGTCCATCATAATTACCCATTAGCTGCTAGCTAAAGTGCCTATGAAGCAGATAGAGAAAATCTTTATCTCTTTCACACACCATGCAGGAGCGTATACTCTGAGGTATGAGAAGCCAGTTCTGCCTTGCAAGGTGACTAAAGCCAAATGGTAGAGCAGAATTGCAGAGAGTTGCATATGTATCCATATTTGAGATTCATATTTCATGCAAGCAATTGTTGCTTGGTTGTGCAATACGTGTGTGTGTGTGTATAAATATATATATATATGTGTGTGTGTGTGTGTGTGTGTGTGTATATATATATATATATATATATATATATATATATATATATATATATATATATATATATATATATATATATATATAAATGTGTGTGTACAGTATATATTTCTTGTGTATCAACTGTGGGACTCCATGAACATGATAAAGCTCTTATGCACTTATTGCATGAAAAGGCTGTAGTGCACAAAACAAAAGCTATATGTTTCATAGGCATTTGTCCCATGATGTCTTATTTGCCTATGTGTAACGCAAGCTGGGTATAAACTTGTAGAGTTTGGTGCTTTGTACCATTTTGTCCACATTTGCCCACATTTGATTCACAAAGACTGTAATACTGTACAGCTGTTTTCTGAAAGTTTTTTTTTTTTTCTCGAAATCTGTATTTCACTAGTACGGTAAATCCCCCCCCCTCCCCCCCATTATAGAAGTAAGTAGAAGCCCACAAAAAAAAAAAAAAAAAATTACAGAAAAACTGACACACCAAAAAGAGCCATAAAGATAATAAAGTCGACTACTGAGGATAAGGGGGAAATTAAGTATTGCTACTATTATGCAAGAAGCCCATAATTTCTAAATAGAAGATATTCAGAAAGATTAAGAGAGAAATTAGAGGAAAGAAAAAGGAAAGAAAAATACTTGCACAATGCAAATTTGCATTCATTAATACAACAGATCTATGAAAAACATTACATAGACAAAGAAACTTTGGGCCACTTGGAAAAAGATGCAACAGAGGAAGTTCAAAACCATAAAGAAGAAAAAAAACAGAGATTTTTGAAAGGTTTAAAAAAGAAATATGGACATGGGAAAAAAAGAGATCTGACATTTATTTATTTAACATTTGGTAACCGGGAAAGTCAGACTTGGAACATATCCAATTTTCAGTGGAGGCCCAGGGAGAAATGCTCCAGATGCATGTTTTTGAAAGGTTGACATGGTACAATACTTCTGCAAAGGAAAGACAAACTAATCAATAAAAAAACATATTTGAAGAGAAATACAGGCAAAGGCACCCAGATATGGAAAATTTCATAATACAAAAAATAATAAAGCAAAAGGGGGCATAGAACATGAGATTAGTAAAGTAGAAGTTAAATAAATATAAACTGAAGTTATGGATTACCTATGAAGTGAAGGATTTATTATAGAAAATGCAACATAGGTAATGTCACAGCATGATGGAACGAGTTCCCAAATTAAGGAGAAACAGGTGAAGTGGGAGACATCTGAAGAAGAAATATGGACACAGGAAAGAAAAAGAGATTTGATATGGTGCAATATTTATGCTAAGGAGAAAGCAAAACGGATCAGTACTAAAAAGCAGCACCAAAGATATTTGAAAAGAAATGCAAGCAAAGGTACCCGGATATGGAAAATTTCACAATACAAAAAAAAAACAAAGGGAGAAAGTAGAAAAGAGATTAGTAATGGAGAAGTTTAAGAAATAGAAACTGAAGTTATGGATTACTTGCAAAATAAAGGATTTAGTGTGCAAAATCCAGCACAGGTAGTGTTATAGCATGATGGAGCAATTAGTCTATAAACTATGTAGAAATAAGTGGAATGGGAGGCATCTGATGACTTGCCACGTGATGATGCTCTGGAGCTTTCAGTAGGAAACCAGTATGAAAGGTCAGCTGGAGTTGCACAGCAAGGGAAGGAGCAGGAAACAGTGGCAACTCTGATGCAGGCAATGTTGTAGAGTGATGGGGCCAATGAGTTCCCATATGAAGGAGCAGCAAATGATGCAGGATGAAGCTGAACAGGATATGTCACAGGAAGATGTTCTGGAACTTTCTGCAGAAATCCAAGGGAAGAGATAGATATTCATATTCATCATCATCTTCTTTCGGCTGTTCCCGTTAGGGGTCGCCACAGCAGATCACCCGTTTCCATTTCTTCCTGTCCTCTGCATCTTGCTCTGTCACACCAACCACCTGCATGTCCTCTCTCACCACATCCATAAACCTTATCTTAGGCCTTCCTCTTTTCCTGTTACCTCGTAGCTTCATCCTTAGCATCTTTTTCCCAATATACTCAGCATCCCTCCTCAGCACATGTCCAAACCAACGTAATCGTGCCTCTCTGGCTTTGTCTCCAAACCTTCCAACCTGGGCTGACCCTCTAATATACTTATTCCTAATCCTGTCCACCCTCGTCACACCCAGTGCAAATCTTAACATCTTTAATTCTGCCACATCCAGCTCAAACTCCTGCCTTTTTGTCAATGCCACTGTCTCCAACCCATTTAACATAGCTGGTTTCACTACCCTCTTGTAGACCTTCCCTTTCACTCTTACAGGTACTCGTCTGTCACAAATCACTCCTGACACTCTCCTCCACCCACTCCATCCTGCCTGTACTCTCTTCTTCACCTCTCTTCCACACTCACCATTACTCTGAACTATTGACCCCAAGTATTTAAACTCATCCACCTTCGCAACCTCTACTCTTTGCATCCTCACCATTCCTCTGTCCTCCCTCTCATTCACACACATATATTCTGTCTTAGTCCTGCTGACCTTCATTCCTCTTCTCTCTAGAGTATATCTCCATCTCTCCAGGGTCTCCTCCACCTGTTCTGTACTATCACTACAGATCACAATGTCATCTGCAAACATCATAGTACACGGGGACTCCTGTCTGATCTCGTCTGTCAACCTGTCCATCACCATTGCAAATAAGAAAGGGCTCGATATTCATATTAAGCTAATGAAAGAAGTCAATTACAGAAAGTAAACAAGACCCAACATTTTATAAGTCTGATAAAACAGATAAACACAGTAATCAAGACTATTAACACAAACAAAACAAAAGGAATAGCAACATCACCAAAAAAAAAAAAAAAAAAAAGAAGAAACGGACACATTTTGTAGGACTATTTTTGAAAACCATGTATAATATAATGAAGATGCTGAATGGATAGAAAAATGAAAAGAAACAGTATGGAGTTTAAATGTACAGGATATGAAGTGGGATGAAGTAATGGCCAGAGAACTGAAACAACATTAAGAAAAGCTCCTAAATGGAAACCCCAGGCCCAGATGCAGTTTTTAACTTCTAGCTAAAGGTAGTAACATCTTTACACAAGAGAAGAAGAAAAAGCAGGCTGCAGGACATGGCTGAAATAACAGTTTAATAAGATAAAACCAGACAGGCGCTTTCGGGAGAAATCCTTTATCAAGTCATAAAATCATACTGAATGCAGAAACATTTAAAAATACACCACTAACCAATGCAAATAAGAAAATAATAAACCGAATTTGCTGCAAGACACAGCATCAAATGAAATAAATGTAGTGCCATTGGTAGTACAAGAAACTAAATACCCAATGAATCACACTGTGATATAGCACGATACATCCAATGACGGAAGAATCGTAGTGGCCACTGGATAATCAAACACTTGTGCTGTTAAATCACGCTGTACACATACTCGAAAAACTCACTCATATCCTGAGCAATGCTCCCAATAAAATTCTAAAAGAAAACAATGTGATAGGCAAAGGAAAGAGCCAATAAAACAAAGTAAAAGGAGGAACTGACCAATAGCAAAAAAACAGTGGATTGTATTTATAAATCAGTGAGTAGCCTAGTGAACAATCTTCTAAAGAGCCTCTAAAATCATGAAATAAGCATAATGGGCTAGATGACCAATAAAACACGCTGTGACAGAGCACACTACATTAAGTGTTGAGAAATACAATGGCCATACAAGGACTGAAGATGTATACTATCGAATCACATTATGCATATCTCCCAATTACTCGCATCTAGCCTAAACAGTGCAACCAATAAAGTTGTGTAAAGTAAAGCAATATGATTGGTGAAAAAGAACCAATGAAACAACATAAAGGGGAAAACCTGCCAATGACAAGTTCAGAAAAATGTCTAACTCATTCATGAATAAATAGAGAAGAAAAAACTAATACAACATCCCAAAGGAGTCAGCTCATAGAAAATGATCTCAAATGCACTTCACTCTGAAACTAAACCTGCTAGTGTAATCTAACAAAAGCCACACAAAAAATAAAGTTACATCAAAACCGCTCTGAGATGGGCATACTATGTGCAAAGACAAGAGATACAAGCTCTGCTCTTATATATTAGATCCCATGAAATTGTGTTCATCCAACATTAACCATAATAAAAATATATAATAATAAAATCACCAAAAGCACAACAATTCTAACTTAGACCATGCTAAAAATCAGTGCACTATGCACAAATTAAAACATGTATGACTCCATTGAGAAATAACATCACCATGTTGATAAGCAAGATATAATACGAAAGGGAACTAAAGGAAAAGAATCAGTGAAAATCTGTGATGCAAAAAATCAACCAATAACTAAAAAACAGAAAATGCTCTTCTATTACTGTATAAAATCAAAACAAAAATGGACATGAAAAATCACAAAACCACTCAGAAATTGGACCACTATATACAACAATAGAAGTAAAAACTTCATTCGTGTATAGAGAGTCACAGTAAATTACATCTAATAGAAAAGGATCGCAAATGTTAAAAGGAACACATACAAAGATTTAACCGTAAGAATTACTTATATGTGCATCCTGAACAGACATCCTAGTTAACAACAGGAAAACAATACTTCTTAAGAGTGAACCTATCAGCCATCCTAACAACTATAGATGAATAACTTGCCTTCAGACAATGTACAAACTTTATACTGGAATTGATGCAGATAGAGTTTATAGTCATTCAGAAAAAAAACTCAATCATGACAATAGAACAAAAGGGCAATGAAAGAAAGTCATATGGGATAAAGGATCATTTGTTACTAAATAAAGTCATAATAGACAATTGTAAAAAGGGGAAGATCTAAGGTATGACATGGATAGATTAAAAAAAGCATTTGATAGCATCCCACATTCATGAATAGCAGAGTGCTTACAAATGTATAAGATACATCCTACATTCATCAATTAACATTACAGTGATCATGAAACAGTGACAAACCACTTTCAGTTAATCCATGACAAGTACAAATTATTATCCCAGGGATAACATTGCAAAGGAGGATATTTCAGGGTGATTCTTTGTCACTGCTGTTGTTTTGTCTTGCCCTTAACCCATTAAGCTGTTTACTTAACAGATTAGGTCATGGTTACAATTTGGCTCCCAGAAAACATCCTGGCTTAAAGACTTCTCATCCACTTTTTGTGGATGACTTAAAACTGTATAGTTCATTAGATGAGGAGTTGAAAGCATGACTGTATGTGGTTAAAATTTTTAAATGATATAAGAGTGTCATTCTGTCTTGATAAATGTGCAAAAGCACAAGAAAGCTCCAGTATTAAGAAAATGTCAGTCTGGGACATGAATGTGATATAAAGGAGTTTGAGTAGTAGGGAGTGTATAAATATTTGGGAATTGATAAAGGGTCAGCAATAAAACATGATCAAATACAATAAAACTCAGTAAGGAATACTTTAGAAGACTAAAACTGATATTGAAAACAGCCTTGACATTTAGGAATAAAGTCCAAGCTATAAACTACTTTGTTCTTACTTTTCTAACTTACAGGTTTGGGGTGAATGACTGGTTCCAAAAAAGTATTGAATCAACTGGACAGAAAAACAAGAAAAATTCTTCATGCTAATCAAATGATATATAAAAATCATTGTATACCAAAATTTTATACTTTTCCATCTGTAGGCGATATGGGCCTTGTTGATTACATGTATAGATCTGTTGAACTCATCAGATCCAAACACAGTGAAAGTTTTAAAACATGAGGAGAGGAAGTCTAAGATTACCTCTCTGCTTGGTTTAGTAAAAGCATTGAGTAAGAATGGAAATCAAACCAGAAGTAGACAAAAATCATATAGCAACTGTATGTGCCAAAAAAACAAACAAACAAAAGAAAGGATATATGGAGAAGGATCAGATGAGAAGGAAAGAAATGCAGAAAAGCCATAAATACCATGTCATGTATAGAGATCACCTGGAACAACCTTGTGTTGATCTGGATTTGTTGCAGGAATGGTTTGGAGTGATAAGTTGAAATCAAAAGATGAAAGGTTAATAATGGCAGCCCAGGATAGTGGACTGTGTCCACAATGATTTATGAAGATAGTTGAACATGTGGAAAAAATAGGCAAATGTAGGTTCTGTAAAAAAAAACTGGAAACAGTCGCACATTTTCTTGCTTGGTGTGATGCACTCATGTCAAAGGGCCTCTACCCTGATAGGTACAATAACGTGGCAAAACTGTTGCATTGGGGATTGTGCAAACACCACAATACAGAAGTAGCTGAGAAGCATTGGAAACATGAACCACAAAGCTTTATAGAGAATGATGAAGTATACATCACATGGGGTCACCCACTGTCAGCAGTTCAAAAAAATAGATGTGAGGAAAAACAGATATAGTAGTCTATGAAAAAGACTAAAGTAGCATTGATCATTGAAATTGCTACTCCTAGTGATTACAGTGTCTTATGTACAGAGAGACAAAATGTCATAAAATATCAGGATTTGCAGGCAGAAACAAGAGCAATGTGTAAGAAAGAAACACAGACAGTTTCAATAGTAGTAGGAGCAATGGGTCTAATAAGAAAGATTCTACAGTCATATGTAGATATACTACCAATACATGTAACTCCATATGAATTGCAGAAGGAGACATTTCTGGGCACATTGTGGGTACTGCGAAGAACACTTTTTGGCTAACGTCAAAGATTGAAGCAATACTAATTTAATGCAGTTTAATGTATACCCTGACTTAGGAATGGGGTCCATTCCCATCATGATATTAGAAATCCAAAGGACTTGGAAAAATTAAACTGTAGAGAATGTGTAGAGCAAGCAGTGAGGGATCACCTGTAGCAGTTTATGCTGTGGTCATCAACATGGTGGATAGTAACAACCACACTATGTCTTTGTATTGTTGTTACATGACTGATATAAACTGTTGTGCTAAGCAGAAGGCATAGATAATAGCAACTGAGAAATCCCCACAGGGGGGCAGACAGATATGGAGCAGTTTCTTGAGTCACTGGGAGGGGTTGTTTTAGCATTTATACCATGTGATGTGTCTGCTGGTGCTGGTATGATCCATTCCACTTGTGTGCCACTGGGTGATATAATAGGCTAATAGTATGTAGCACTATTTTGTACACACAGATGTTACACTGATGAGTTAATGAGTGTACCCTAACAAAGTAGGCACAATGTACATTTCTTTTCACAGACACATCAGAGGTGCAACAGGGCCACATTGCTAGAAAAGGTAATATCAAGTAACAAAGCATTTGATGCATTTTCTACCCTTGCCCTGCATATCACTTGGCACCCTTGCTGAATATTTTAATGTGATCATTGTGATGCTCTATATGTTATGCACCTACAGGTAGAAGCTATGATGGGCAACATGATGAAATGGCTGGGCGTTAATGGGCTGATTTCAGCACCTCAGTAGAAGCTGATAATGATGCTAAAATACATGGATGTGTTACAGAGGATACAGTGACAGTTGTGTCTATCTACTTCTGGCTGGAGAGCTACCCTTCACATATGGCGAATGTAAAGACAGCCAGACTTAGCAACCTATGGCTGTACTGGCTGGCCACACACCATCTCCTGTGAGAGTGAGACCTCTTGTTGCTCAGAGATTCCTTGTTGCTCCCTCCATGTTTGCAACAGCAGTTTCAGAGGTTTGCACTGATTCTTCCCAGGGTATTGCCACCATAGGCCAACAACACTGGGGGTACCTTATGCCATAAAAATCTCACAGATTCCCCATGAAATGCATGCAGGATTGGGAATAAATCAACAGATGTGCTGAAGTATCATCCAAGCAAAGTCTGCTGCCACACAGTCCTCAATGGAGTTGGCAAGTGTGTTGCATAGCATTTATAAGAATGCAGCTCAGCACCATCATGAGCTCTATGTGGACCTGCAGCTCAGACATCCCAAAAATGACTAGTCAGCTGAGGTCTGTGATGCATACATGACCTAAATCAACATGACTGTTTGTAGGACTGCCAGTGCCTTCATGTCTGCCCAGAAAGGCAGTGTTGTCCACAGTTGGGGAAGAATACATGCAACTGGAAGACATGCATAAGGATCTTTGCAGGGGGCACACTCAACATCTGTGTCTGCAGATGTCAGAAGGCCTGTCATCTCTTGTCATGGGTGACAAGTAATTACCTCTAGGATTGGAACTTCTCAGCAGCACACTCCTTCCAGATCCAGGTAAAAAAAATAGTATATCTTCCTTGCCACAGAAGAACTTGAGTACTGCCACTTTTCACCAACAAAGAAAAACTTGGTCATAGTCATCCAGTGACACCCTATCCCTGTTACAGGAGAACTTGATCTCTGGCACCATGTGTCCTTCCAGCAAATGCAGCCTCCATGTTTTCTCTAACCAGTCCTAGTCTGTGTTTGCAGTTTTGTGTTGTTATGCCCCCTGTCCACTAGGCAAATAATGGTGATTGTTATCCGCAACACCTTTCCAGCTGTGTTGTAATGAGGTGCAGTCAGATACACAATGAGAGCAGACCATGCACTAACCTACACAGAGTGATAGGAACACTGCATGCATCATGTTTAGTCTGTGTAACATTGTCACTTTATGAACATCATGGTCCATAACTGCTGACTAGACATTGCCACCTTGCCAGTGCTGCTGTGTGTTGTGCCTTTTGCTGCTAGGAGGTGGTCTCACTTATCATACAGCTGAATCCTGATAACCATCATTAGCTACTGTTGCTGCTGCTTGGGTGTCTGTCAGATGGAGTAATATAGCCACATAGTCATGGTGTTGATCCTGCTTATGTGTAATCATGTTATGAAGCATGGCACATACTCCATATTTTGCTGGATGTCTTCAGAGAGTTCTGTGGAAATCAACTAGATTCAGTCAAGGAACAAAACCATGTCTCCATTAGCCCAAAGACATATTCAGTGATGTTAGATGTCTGGGCATGGGCAATGTTGTAATGCATGGTTTCAGGGTTGCATGCAAGGGTCATGAGTCATACTCATAAATGAGGGTTCAGGAGATGGCCAGCAATATCTGCAAAACTTAACACATCAAAAATTAACTATACGAACTGCATATATGTCAGCATTTATTCTACATACTATGCAATCTCTTGCCAACTAAATGATCTTGTGGGAAACTGCCACATTGAAATCAAGTATACAAGTTAAATGTGTGCCATTCTTGGAAATCATGTGAACCATCAGGGTGCTATACACACACACACACACACACACACACACACACACACACACACACACACACACACACACACACACATACACACACTGGAAATAATACTCTGTGTGCCACAGACTATATGGCAGTTTAAAGAATGGTAGCTTTTCCTGCTGGTAAACCTCTGTGACTGTAGACCAGATGGAGCCTTTATTACAACATGAGTATAATTTATGACATCCAGTACTTCACAGAAGTCTGTGATGTTGTAGAATCCATGCATAGTGTTGGCTCTCTCATTTACAGTCCTGGGGAACATACATTGAATCCTGAATTCTCTATGCCAACTACCAGCCTACTCACTTAGTCATCGGGGTGCATTTTCAATAAATGTGGGTTTCAGTGCATGTTAAAGGAATGTGAGCTTCAAGGGAAGACATGTTTACTGTTGCCCATTCTAAGTCTGTTTTCAATGTGCATTGGTTTTGTTTAGCAAATGTCTGTAGGTGTTTGTGCTATAGAACTTGAAATCAGGTTTAATAGCAGAAGAGGTAGCATACCTGCCTTTGGTGCAGAAGGCTGTGGGTTCTACTCTGCACAATGTAGATGGGTTGCTGATACTGCAGTGCCCTTTAAGGAGGGTGGGAGTGATGCACTTCTGAGAGTATCCTCCTTTGATGAAGTGCCTTGTAACTGTGACCCTGTTGACAGTTTGCCAACCAGTATCTATTGCAATATTACCAGGTTACCATTTTTTTAATGTAACATAGGCAATTTATTCTTCAAGGGCAGCAGGCACTGAATTTGTAGATGAGACATTGAAATGTAAAGTTTGTCAGCAGCAACCTCTTCACTTGTTACAGAATGTGGTATTATTCAGATGACTTTTACTTCTACAGAAATTGTGCATATTAACTGATATTGCTGGATTGTTGACAGAAGTTTGAGTGGCTTTTTTGGATAAAATGTTTTGAAATGTATAGTTTTGTCATTATTGGTTCATATGTTTTGTTTCATTGCTTACTGGAAAAATGTTCAAAACTACAAATTTAAAACACACACTAACAAGTGGTGCTACATTATACAAGAAATATACTTTCATTCAAACGGCCCAAAGGTAAACTTAGGGGGTAATTCAGTAAAGCTTACATGGAGCTAATCTCCATGTAAGCATAGTGGCATGGCTCGAACATGGAGTTCAGAGACTGTGCGATCCAGGAAACAAAGCTGGGGGCATGCACAAGCCTCCCAGCAATATTCCAGCATGGAGGTGATGGAATAATGCAAATCACCTAATTTGCTGGTGAAAATGAGGTGAATTTGCAATCCAGCAAGCAGACAGGCATCCACATAGGAGCCATGTCTGCATTAGAAATGTATGCAGTTACTAACCATGTACAGGAGTGCAAAATTAAAAATGGGGCCATGACAACTCCAAATAAAGCATGTATTATGTACATTAGGCATGCCAATGGCCAAAACTGTGGCAATTGGCATGCAAAAATATTTCAAAAGCATAAAATTCAAATTTCTTTTTTGCCAGATATGGGCCGTTTAAGCGGAGTGCATTGGCGCACAAACAGGGATCATGGAAAAAAATGAAAAATGCAATAAATGTGACACTGTGACACTTTTAATTTTGCCATTATACTGGCCAGCATGCAGACTCATAACAATGACAGGTAACAGTGGTTGCTAAGGACATAGGCTCTGCTGTAGTGTTGTAACTAGGGTATAAGCAAGTAGGGGTATGTAAATGAGCTACGCTTATTAAATAGCAAAATGGAACACCATGTCAGCAGGTATCTAACTGTGTAGGGGCTATAATATGGTGCTGCAGGCAGAAGAAGCAGCTGACATAAAAAGGGGGTTTGTCATGCTTTCTGTAAGCACATTGGAGCTTACAAACCCTTCAGTGTCTGCTGACACTGAAAAGAGGATCTGTGAATGGAATGGAATGCAGGGTATGTGTGACAGGAACCGTACAATAAAAAGTGTCCTCAGTGTTATAGTATTGGGATCTCAAGCAATGTTGGGACACCAGCTTAGAGAAATCTTCTCTGAGCAGCACATGTGAACAATCTTTTATTTTGAATGCCAGTGACTGAAAACATGAATACAAAAGCTGCATGGAATGCCTGGCTAAAAGAGCATCAGCCAAGATAGGATAGTGCTTAGGAATAATTCCTCTCTTTATCAAGACATAATTATTAATATAAATAAATATTTATACTGAAAATAATTCCTCTAATAATCAAATGTTAGACAACAGATGCAAACTAGTTATAAGACTTTGCAGTGGTTTTTAGAATTATTAGCTCAGCTACTGACACAGGCAAAAATAGAGTGGAAAGGTCACAGCAGCCTGAAACAAGGGTCACACACTGACGCACACTGATGTATTATAACAGCAGGAATGGCTCTTCTATTAGAAGTTGTATAAAACATGCATTAATCAGTACTTTTCTATTTCTATCAAAACATTCCTAAACTACATGTGTAAAGAATGCAAATAATGTAAAATACATGATTTGTAAAATGTACATATATGCCATAAACAGCAAAGAATCATAAAATGTATATTGTTATATTTCACACATTATCCATAGAATGAATGATAGGAGCAGATGTTGTGCCTTGCATATACATGCTGCAAAGCTGCAGACTTTATATGAATAATGTGTCAGCCAAGGTAAGATAGTGCTTAGGAATAATTATGCCCTGATAAAGAGAGGAATTATTCCTAAGCACTATCTTATCTTGGCTGATGCCCTTTTAGCCAGGCATTCCATGCAGCTTTTGTATTCATGTTTTCAGTCACTGGCATTCAAAATAAAAGATTTTTCACATGTGCTGCTCAGAGAAGATTTCTGTAAGCTGGTGTCCCAACATTGCTTGAGATCCCAATACTATAACACTCGGGCACACACCTCTGAACCTCTTAGAGCAAGAAGTAGCAAACGTAGTACAAAAAGTGGGGCAAAAGGCCACAAATAGGGACAGTTTTTAAATATTGTCCTTGCAAACTTAGAAAGTTGCTCACTAAAGCAATTATATAAGTCAGCTCTAAAAAATTAAAAGCACTACACCCTCACAAACTCCCCTTGAGTACCTTGTTCCCCATTGGCCCTTTTTTTCAATTATAAAGGAATTCCCAATACTATTCTAGCATGTCCAAAGGTCAGTTGTCAATCTCCTCTCCGGTCCAGCTGGTGAATCTGGGAATTTTGAAGCAATGTTACAACTGCCTCATGTACACAGACAACCCTCTCCTCCTCCCAACAAATTCCAACACATGTGAGAGATGCAACCATATAGCCAAACTGGAGGCTAAGCTCTCTCAACTCAGTACTGGCGTAACCAGTCAGGAGGAGAAGGAAACCACACTCACTACAATTCCAGTCTCACATAGACCTACCACGACAACAAACCAAACACATAAACACACAAAAACATACTCGGAGGCTCTAAATAAAAATCTGCCTAAGCAGCAGAGACCTCCAAAGCAGACACCCAAGCAACCGCTACCCCAAAACAAAACACGTGCAACACATAGCTCACAAAGCCAGTGTGCCGAACAGTCACAGCCCTTAAGGCTAAACAACACACCTGATACACTTGTAATAGGTGACTCTATCGTCAGGCACACTGACGTCCCGCTCACCAGGCTGAACAAGGAGAAGGTCACGGTGAGCTGCCTGTCGGGCGCTAGGATCCGCCACATAACACAAGCACTTAGGTCACTCCAAGGCAAGTACAAATATGACTCAGTCATTGTCCATGCTGGTGTGAATGACCTGAGACGTACCTCCCTGGACTA
Organism: Protopterus annectens; assembly: GCF_019279795.1. Classification (NCBI taxonomy): domain Eukaryota; kingdom Metazoa; phylum Chordata; order Ceratodontiformes; family Protopteridae; genus Protopterus; species Protopterus annectens. The sequence goes on along the minus strand of NC_056728.1, from coordinate 1,817,342,740 downwards.
CATGAAAAGAGACATAGAGGAGCTCTCTGAGCATGTAGCCCAGGCCGATATGACCCTGACCTTGAGTAGCATCTTACCCTCACCAAGAATGATGCCACAATATGAAGACAAGATGATCACTTTCAACAATTGGCTTAAGTGTTGGTGTCATTCAAAGGGGATCCAATGCCTGTCAGCCTGGGATGACATGCTCGACAAGCCACGATGCTTCGCTAGGGACAGCTTGCACCTGTCACCCCTGGGCTTTTGGATATTGGCAAAGGCTCTTGCTACCCCCATAGTGCCTTTTTTAGGCAAGGCTCAAAAGACAAACCCACCTCCATAGGTATCACAAGGGATAAGAAACTAAGAGTAATGCTACTCAACGCCAGAAGTCTAAACCTCAAGATGCACGCACTCAAAACTCGCCTTAGCATGGAGAACATCGATATCTGTGCAGTAACAGAAACCTGGTTCAAGGCTCCCGAGAGCACCCCAGCACTACCAGGTTATACCTCATACCATGCTTTTCGGCCCCAAAACTTGGACCAAACCACAAAAGGAGGGAGTATCAATATTCGTCAAAGATACCCACACCTCCAGGTTGGTGGCACAGCACGAAGCATCAGAGACTATCCATGTGCAACTAACTGTGGGTAAAACTGCCTTCCAGTTTATAGCCTGCTACAGACCACCCTCCCAAACACAGGAACCCCACTTGGCCTTCCTGAGAATACTGGAAAATATGAAGGTCTCTCCAAACACCATTATATTGGGCGACTTCAACTACCCAAACATAGACTGGGAGCATTACTCTAGCTCCAACACCCTAGCCCAAAGGTTCCTAGAATTTATAAACTCAAATGCTATGGAACAACTTGTTACCACTCCCACAAGAGGGAAAACATACTGGATCTGATCATCACCAACATGGGGACACTATGCTCCAGACCAGAAGTGTATCCCTCACTGGTAAGATCAGACCATAAACTAATCTCACTGGATATTCACATCCCGACCCCACCCCCTGCCCAGAAAACCACAGTGAAAAACTTCTCTAAAGCAAATTTCACACGCCTCAAAACGGACGTGAAATCCTTCAAAGCCCCCGGGCCTGTGGAAAATACGGCCCAGACCGCAGAATCCTTTATAAACGCATTCTATGAACACCTTCAGGAATGCATGGATCATGCAATCCCAAATAAAACCAAGACCCAATCCTCCAAAGGCAGACATCCTGTCTGGTGGACCCCAGCCATAAACAAAGTATACAATAGAAGGAGGAAGCTATTACATGATAGAGCAAAATCCCAAAAAGGGAAGGCATCTCTGATCAGTATTAGCAAAAAACTATGGGCACTCATAAAATCGTCTAAGGCCAGCTTCGAGAGAAAAATTGCACAGGGCACTAAGGATAATCACAAGGCTTTCTTTAGTTATGTTAGGAACCTGGGTGGGAATTCCCAGATATGCTCAGAATTAGTCCAAAATGACAAAAAAATACACCGAGCCCACAGACATTGCCAACATCCTAGCTGACAGGTTCAGTGCAAACTTCTCCCCGCTCTCCCCACCAAAAGGGCAAATATCTATCCCAACAGAGTGCTGCCCCCCTGACATCTCAGATGCTCAGGTAATAGCCGCCCTCTCCAAAGCAAAAAACACAGCATCAGTGGGACCAGATGGTGTCCCGGGCTGCATCCTACATGAACTCCAAGAAGAGCTAAACCCAAACATAAAACTACTGTTCAATCTTAGCCTTACTACAGGATATGTACCCAAAGAGTGGCGTACAGCAATAGTGGTCCCTCTCCACAAAGGTGGTACCTCAACGGATCCTGGAAACTATCGCCCCATAAGCCTGACTAGCTTGGTCTGCAAAGCTATGGAAAGGATCATCATGGACCTCATAAATAAAGATATTGGGGACCTACAGACACTGGATCCTACCCAGTTTGGCTTTGTTAAGGGCAGATCCTGCCTCTTAAACCTGGTCGATTTCTTTGAAACAGTCACCAAGGCCATTGATGAGGGGAAGGTGGTCCACACAGCCTACCTGGACCTCGCAAAAGCCTTCGATACAATACCCCACTCGGGCATTATAGATAAGCTCACCAGCTTAAATATAAACCCCTATGTCACTAGATGGGTTGCAAACTGGCTCAAGGACAGAACCCACATGGTTAGAATTGCTGGAGCCATGTCAGACTCCAAACCAGTTACAAGTGGCATCCCACAAGGCTCAGTCCTGGGACCTCTCTTGTTCGGTATATATTTCTCGGCGGTACAGGCCAACATGGAAGGACTGTGGCTGACCAAGTTCGCAGATGACTGCAAACTGGGCGCCATAATCAACTCTCCAGCCCATGGCCGGCCTTAGGCATAGGCGAACTAGGCAACCGCCTAGGGCGCCGTACAGGCCAGCCTCATAAGGGGCGCAATTTTATTTACTTACTTTCTTCTTTAACATTTGAAATTTCTGTTCTTCTTCACTTCTTACCGCCACATACTGTAGCGTTTGCGCCCTCCCCCCACTTCAGTAGTCCAAAGCAAGATTCGCACAGCACATAGCACATAGCACAGTTCCCTGCTGTGTTTTTCCATTCCCTCCCCCCTGCATCTATGTGATCAGTCAGTGGCTAAAGCATCCAATCCATGATGCTTTCATACCACTGACGTCCCTGGCTACTGCTCCAATGGATAGAATAAAACTCTGATCACGCCCGCCTCTCATCCCTTTCTTCATTAACGAGATAGAGGTGGGCGGATCTATTGGATTTCTTATTTCTCCTGGACTGGACATGCATGAATTGGCAGCCTGATTCTCTTGACCACAGGTCGACAAAAAGCAACTTTATTTAAATTTTTTGGTAGTGTGCTTGCCTTAACGTAAGCAAGTCTTATTATGAAATTATTTGCTCAGCTCATTTTACGTGCAACGCAGTTGAAGTGAAACATCTGCAGGCAGCTGGTAATTCTGAACGTTTATTTTTATCAGTTCTTTTTCTTCCCTGGCAAGACTCACGAGGTAATCTATAGTGCAGCCTATGTTTCTCAACATCTGTACCTCATGTGAAAATTGGCAGGTAACAAAAAAAAATAATAAAAATATTTAAAATATATCCTATTTGTCCCGCCATCATTTTAGGCTTTATCCAGATTCTTGCACTAAGAGGTTCAGAGGTGTGTTCTACATTTTTGAGATGGAAGGTTGAGAGCTATGTAAACAAATACCTGCACGCCACATAAATCACCTTTCTAATAACATTTTAAAAAGTTAAGAAAAATCGATTAAAAAAAAACGTAACAATCACAATAGCCGTTAGGAATTTTTCTTAGAATTTTTTCTAAGATTCCTTTAGTGGGTAAGAAGAATGTAACTCTTCGGAATCGATTGTGAAAACCAATATATTCCATCTGTACCCACAGTCACCAAACTGAAAGTAAAGCGTGGTGTATTTTTAAGAAAAAGAAAAGAAAAACTGCTAGTATATAACCAAACGCAGTTGTAAAATCCCCACATGCTTCTTTTATTGTTTCGTTGCCCATGCTTTAGTTTAATATAAGAATCAAACACTCTGTAAAGTGTTATTAATATTAGCTAACATTTTTTTGCTTACAAAAGACATCAAGCAAAGACATTATCAAGTGTATAAGGTCACTGAGTTACTAGGTACTGAGCCAGACAGCCGAAGGTTAATAGACAGTCCACTGTGCCTTTCCTAAGTTTCCACCTCTGTCACAGTCAGAAATCTCCGCCTTAAAAAGGGAACCAATACCTTTATGCTTAACAGGGTCTGGAAAATCTGTTCCTTTTTTAAGATATTTAAGCTGAAAAATAATGTAGCATGCTGCACGCATGCACTTGAGTTTAAATTTAATTTATTCAAAATGCTGTTGTGTGCTGCTGTAAGGTATGGCTAAGAGAATGCAGTCAGTCAGTATCGTCAAAGATTAGTTTCATAACTCTCACTGAACTGCATTTTGAATATGTTTGTTACTAGAACTACAAGCCTGAATTCAAAATACAGTTCAGTGAGAGTTATAAAACTAATGTTTGGCAATACTGACTGACTGCATTCTTTAATCGTTTAAAAATATCCATGATTTTAATACTCCCCCCCCCCCCCCATTTTTCACTTTGCCCAGAATTCTAAGCAAAGAAGTTGAGACGCTTGCAAGTGAGCCTGCTCTTTTGTGGTCGAAGGTCAACTAGCAGGAAAACCTGGAAGTAGGGGTTATGATCTTAGAATTCTGAGTTTCCTGTGGGATGTGGGATACACCAAGACTAATCTAGGTGGGACTGCAATACCTGATATTGTCTGTACACATGGGTATCATTCAGGTCTACAGGAGGATGTTTAAGTGAGATGCATGTTGAGATTTTATGGTTTAATTTCAAACGCTGCTAGGTAAGCTTGCTGACTGCAATGGGTAGTTCCTATGTGTTGTATTCTAGGGAGATGCTGTGTTTGTTTTACTAGTTTTAGTACATTGTCCGAAAGGAGACACTTTTCATTTAAAAGCACTTCCCAAGAGTGGTCACGAATTCAGGAAAATTGGCTAAGCACTGGAGACCCCCTCCCCCAAACACGCATTTTTACCTCTTTGTTAATTTTATGTTGCTGACACTGTTTAACATTTATAGCATATTCTAATTTTGATCCTGGATTTGTTGTGGTGATAACTGTATTTCTAATGATGGAGGCATGGTTTTGTCTTCAAAGTATTTGACTTATTTATTGGACATAATCTAGACAGCAATTGGAATGGCTAGGCTTACTACAGTTTTGGTCTAGGGGCTAACAATGCATGTGGGTGGCAGGTCTATTTATGAATGAGGTGTATGAAGGAAAGATATTGATATTTTTCTACCATTTACCCAGGACTTTGTTTTCCTACTTTTGCAAATATCCAATGAAAGGCAAACTATTATATTTTACTGTAAGAGCCTTTGCATTAATACCTGTACTGCTGCAGTTTCAGTTTTTTGGTCTCCAGTGTAAGTTACAAATGTTTAGTAGACCTGACATGGGCAAGAACTGAATAAATGGAACATGAAAGGTGATCTCAGGTTATCAGAGATGCAACATCACACAGTCTGTTACAACTTTTTGCACAGAGTGGTGTCACCACCAGCCCGCACATGGTCAGGTTGCTATTTGCTTGAGAATTAAGCACATAGCTAAAACCCCTGCCAGTAACATACTGTAAAAATTCCCTCTCTACCAGGTTTGTAGAGCTACTCTGCAAAATAACATAAGAAGATGACAGCATTTAGGTAATTTATCCCAGTAAGATGCCCAAACGTGTAACCTGCTGTAACCGGGAGGAGGGTGGGAGTTCACTAAGCATTGTGCTGCTTTCTGTGGTCTGTTTGGGGTCCTGAGAATGTCTGGATTTGTTCTGTTTTTACCATTTATTTGCCTTCAACCGTAAGCTAGTGTAAACCTGGAGCAGGGGGGAGGTTGCTATATATTTTGTTAGGGTGGTGAGAATGTCTGGATTTGTTTTGACCAGTTTCCTCTGGCTGTACTTGTAACGCATCTGGAGTGAGAAAATTTGCAAAATGATGTAGTGAGGCAGAACCAAGCAATCAGCTCAGCGCGGATGCACAAATTGGCATTTTTGGGTTGCTTGCATGCATTGCCTATGTAGGTAAATGAATGCAGGTTTGATCGATGCAAAAGTAGTTTCTGTAAGCAAATAATAGGCAAACTTATTGAATATTCCCAGCCTGCATTCTCAGTGATGTAATTTTACTGAAATAGAAGAGTTGTGTGAGTTTTTGTGGAAATTACTACATAATTTGACCAGTTTAAGCTATGTAACTAGGTGACCAATCCCACAGTGCTCAGTGACTGCATCATGCTACTATAGCCATTTTGCAACCAGCCTGTATCTGGTGTCAGTATTTCCACAGAATTTCCAGATTGTTGCCTTATTTTTTGTCTGTTTTTCAAAAAATTGTGGTTTTGTGGCAAATCATTAAAGACTGAAGTTTGAAAATGACAGGCATGAGTTTCAGAATCCATACCCTTTAGAAAATTCATGTTAATGCAAAACCTGTTACTCTAACAGCTTTCTAAGTTTAAGAGCAGTATGAAAAAAATTGTCCCATTTTTAGGGCCTTTGTCCCACTTTTTGTATGGGTTTATCCAGATTTGTTGCTCTAAGAGGTTGAGAGGTATGGCCAGTGTGTATGAACATATGTTGTTGGAGAAAGCATTTCTTTCCATCAAAGGTGAAGTTCATTTGGCAAGCTTCTCCCTTTCCTGTCCAATACAATTGCATTAGATAAGAGTGAGTAAGCTAAAGGACGCATAATGATGTAGACACTTCTAAAAAGGCAGTGGTTTACAAATACCTGTTGTATGGGCTTTCGGTTTCACAAAGTCTTTACCATTCCTTTTCGCGCTACTTTTGGTGTAGAAATAGATGGTGTATAGCGGGCTCTTTCATTAAGTCATTACCATTCCTTTCATTGCTAGTTTCGGTGTAGAAATAGATGGTGTATAGCAGGCTCTTTCATTAAGTCATTACCATTCCTTTCATTGCTAGCTTTAAATCGGTCATTGTAGGCTGTGAGGTCAGTTTAATTATAAATTGTGTGCAGTAGAAATCACAGCTTTGTAATGCAGTGATGCATATTAGCAGAAGCAGTGTTTATGTACTTTGATGTAACTGTGTAAATCATACAAATGGAAGTTTAGCATGATAGACAACAATAGTTATGCATTATACTGAAGTACCACAGCCTGTCTTTGGAATAATCAAAATCTGGAGTGATATACTTTGGTAGCAGTTTTATCTGTCTTGTTTGTAATGTGATATTTCCGGCTGTTAAGATGGCTTTCCATTTTTAGTTTTAACTTTATGCGATAACTAAGAATTGTGATCCTGTCTTTGCCATTTCCTACTCATGTTTGGCTTAACTAGGTACTCGGTTGTATCGTGCTTTCTTTTTATGCAAGAATAGCCATGTGGTGATCTTGGTTCTATTTTAAGGATAGGAGGCCTGGCTCACTGGTTTAGCTTGCAGTTCAATACAGCGCTCACCTCCACATATGTGCTTTTTTTGGGGGGGGGGGCAAAGGAACTGAAATTGAATTATGTATTAACGTTATGTATACTTAACAGCACTAGAGGCACTAACTCAGTTTTTAAATATGTTGTAAAGCTGACTGCATGGAGTAAGCCACTATAGCTGCTAAATTTCAGTGAATTGCATGATAGAGTACTTGAGCTGATGTGGTAGTTAAGAACTGCCCTTCCATTGGTGCAGGTTGAAAGGTGATCTTATGTCAAATTTGTAACAGAGATAGATGATAAATAGGGCTGAATCTTAAGTATAAAGAAATGTATTTTAATCACTCTGATCACATAAACATCAATGCACCTTGTAAAAGCAATGCAGTTACTGTCTGTCATGACTGTATATGACATCTTGAAAGAGCAATAGATCTAGTAGGTTTATTAATGAGAATTCAGCCTTCACTTGTAGTTTAACTACATTACAAGGTATCTTTGTTATAGTATGACAAGGCGGTCACTGATTTTTCATGCATTTAAAAAATTGAAAGAAATAACTTGAGTGGCTTTTGTGGGAGTGACCTGCATGTGGGCGTGGCTCAAATAGGGGTGTTCCTTGAGTATGATGTGGGTGGGGCTTAAGGGGCACCAGAGCACTACTTCGCCTAGGGCACCATTTCAGCTAAGGCCGGCCCTGCTCCAGCCGACACAAGCATCCTCCAAAAGGGCCTCATAGAAACAGACAACTGGTGCCAGAGCCATGGCCTCAAGCTAAATGCCAAAAAGTGTATAGTCATCCCCTTTGGCAAAAACAAAGTGCCCACAAATTACCACATAGGTGGTAATCCATTAAGTACAGAAGAAGTCATTAGGGACCTGGGGACCCAAGTTGATAGCAATCTTTCATTTGACAACCACATGGCCAAAGTGGTTAGAAAAACATTTTATATAGCCCACCTAATCATGAAGGGATTCACATCTAGATCAGGGGAGGTCATCGCACCTCTTTACTCATCCCTCATCAGGCCCATAATTGAGTACAATGCCCCTTTTGGGATGTACCTTACCAGACACCTGCAGCAACTGGAAAGACCCCAAAAGTACCTCACCAAGAGGATCAAAGGGCTCAAACAGATGCCATATGCTGCCCGGTTAAAGAAACTCCAGCTCTACTCAGTGGCATACCGCCTGCTCAGAGGCGATCTGTGCCTGACGATAAAGCCATGTCCAACCCGAATTAATGGACATGCTGCACCTCAGAAAATCCAAATCCCATTGAGCTACGCGGCCGAGAGACTTGAACCTCAGCACTGAAATAAATAGGACATGCTGGAGGGACAGATTCATAACCCAGAGGCTCCCTTCACTCTGGAATAAAATCCCAGTCCAGGTTAGGCAGAGTCCCACATTGACTCTCTTCAAGAGGAATCTTGATGAGTGGATGAGAGATCGTAGGTTTACCCCGGCTATCACTTCTGTGTCACTGTTAGACAGAGGCATAGTATACTAACCTCAAAAAAAGGCATAGCAAAATTAATTTAAAATGGGTGGCGAAAACCAAACACACTCTGGCTAGGCTTATAAATGCCCTAGGGCAGATAGCCTAGTATGAACCTATGAACCTATGAATGACAGGTTTTGCATTAGCATGGATTTTCATGGAGAGTATATGGCCTGCAACTGACATGTTAATATTTGATGTAGTGATGTACATAAATTTAAAATGGTTGTACTTTTTCCCCACTATATTTGAAGTTTAAGCATAGTTGAGTGGGTTTGTGTGCCGCGGTGCTTTGCTCAGCAGTGCTTAAAATGGTATGAAGAGCTATATAGAAATGTATAGCTGAAATCTTCACCGGTGAGATAGCTCAGTTGTAAGAGTTCTGGCTTTGTGTGCAGTAGGTGCACTGTTTAAATACTAAGACAGGCAATTCAGCTTTTACATGGAAAAGCATTGTTAAATTTATTTTTAATGATGTAGTAATTGATATTTGTTAACCAGGGTAGTGTAGTTGGTCCAAAATTCCAGCGTCAGTGGATATATGATGTGAAATTCCCCATTTAAACACAAGTATCCCATATAGTACAGTCACACCCTAAGATAATGTAATCAAAGCACATAGGGGGACATCATGTAAAGTAAATTATATACACTTAATAATATGTCAGTAATGATTAATTAATATGCAGTTCTTAAATATTGGACTGGAACTGGAGTGTTTCTCCCCGGGCCTCCGCTGAAAACAGGATCTGTGGAACCTAGTCGGACTTTCCCGGTCAACAAATGTTAAATTAAAAAAAAAATGAAAACTGATCAATGCTTAACAGTGCTTAGCTCTGCTTAGCCGGTTTGAGAGTTGCTTAGAAGTTTAATTCTAAGCAGCATTCAGCCCAGCTAATAAGATTTGCGCACCGCTAAGCACTGCTCACCATTTTTGAAACCAGCTAAGCACAGCTAAGCAAGGGGGTGTATCTGAGGCTGCTTAGCTATGGTTAGCTGGTTTCAGAAATACTGAGTGTGTTCGTGTCCAGGGGAGGGCCCTTTCTGCTCAGCAGTGTTCACACTAACTGCAGCAGTTTTAAAGGCCTAAAACTGGAGGAATTGGGGAAAAAATTAAAATAAAAGGAAATAGCAGGCAAAAGGCAATCACTTATAAATGACTAATAAGGCCTCTGCCATTCACAGTGGCTCATTCATATCCCTCAATAATGTAGCTGGCAGGTGGAATGTGTCATAGTCAGCCAATCACACAGGCAGCATCTGCAGCACACCAGTATAAAGTATGCAAATACCGTTCAATCTGATTTCCTCACATAGCACCATTGCAGTACACACTTAGGAATTGTAACTGACAAAATTATAGGGGCTGCTGCTGCTTTGCTATATCTCTATGTGCTACAGACTGAGGTGGTGATGAAGATGATGTTGACTATGGCCCAGACTGAGGAGGAGAAAAGTGTTCAGACCCAGGGTAACCTTTCAGGGGCTACATGAGCTGGAGATAGTAGAGCACTACAGGGTGGACAGGGGCATACTTCAGCAGCTCACTGAGCTCTGCCGTCCTCACCTCAGACTCAGAGCCAACAGAGGGGAACCCATCCCAGTTGAAACAAAGGTATGTGTAGCTTTAAGAATACTACCTACAGGTACTTTCCAAAGACCTACTGGGGACATCATGGGGTCTCACAAGCATCCACATCCAGGGTACTCCATCAGTTTCTGGATGTCATTCTAAGACATGCCAGTGAACACATTTACTTCCCCAGTGCCCCTGAGGAGAGGGCCAGCAATATGCATCTCTTCCACCATGTAGCAAACTACCCCGAGGTACTGGGTGCCATAGACTGCACCCATGTCCACATCAAAGCACCACCCGGTGAAGATGGTGGAGTCTATGTCAACTGCAATGGCTATCACTCCATCAACTGGCAGGTCATGTGCAATGCCCAGGGCATTATCATCCATATGTGTGCTGGAAGCCCTGGCAGTTATCACGACTCCCACATCTGGCATACCTCACTGCTGTAGCAGGCATTTGCTAGGGGGGACATCCTGTAGAGCCATCTTGTGGGGGATGCTGGCTATGCACTGGAACTGTGGATGATGACACCCATCAGAAATACACACACACACACACACACACACACACACACACACACACACACACACACACACACACACACACACACACACACACACACACACACACACACACACACCATAATGAGGCACACGCACAAATTAGAAACATTGTAGAGCGTGTGTTTGGGCTACTCAAGTCACAGTTCTGCTGTCTTGACATATCCGGTGGAGCCCTGCAGTACTCTCCAGCCAGATGTGCACACATATTCATAGTATCTGCCATGTGACATGATATAATCCTGTGGAAACAGCTGTGGCAGGAACATCACAGCCCTCCACCATTGCCAAGGTCCCCACAGGCACAATGGGACTCAGAGGAGGAACCCCCTGAGCCTCTCCCTCTAGGCAGATGTAGGCATGCCCAGTATACCCTGACCTTGGCAAAGAGGCAACACCTAGCACATACACTGACACCCTAGGGACCCAGGGACTGACACCTCTCTCTCTGACTCGCACACACAGTAAAAAGGATGCCACACACATCACACCACCTGTACCTTACCACGTATAGGCTGTGTACTGTGTGCATCTGACAGAGTCAACCCTCAAGCACTGTCCATACAACTGACAAAGGCACAGGATAAGTCACTCTTCTTAACAACAAATTAATGCTGTATAAAGTTGTGCTAGCATATCTATGGTATTGCTGCATGTATGCAAGGGAATGGGGTGGCCTACAGGGATAGCAGCAGACAACTGACAGCTATGTGGGATAACAGGAAATTTCCATCAAATGCTGGCTTACCCAGAATATGCAGTAGTCCCCTAGGTGACCAAACTCACTGCAGTATATGTGAGGGGCTAACAAACCGCAGGGTCATAGGTCACATGCATAGATATCAATGTTGGAGTCCCATACACACCTCTCAGCCTCTCACAGCAAGTCAGCTGTACAAAGCCAGAAAGAAATGTGTGACAAAGGCCCACAAATAGGAACAATGATGAAATAGTCTACTTACAAACTAACCCACTGAGATCACAGCAGGTCTTTCAGTTACCTTAAGTGCCCAAAGGTTAAGAAGTCTGAAACTCAAATGTCTGTCATAACTGTCTAACCTTCGGTCTTTAGTGATATGCCAGTATTCTCCAAGACAAGCTCAATACTATGCTAAATGTAACCAAAATGTAAAGCAAACATCTGGACAGTCTGTGGAAATGTGTACAGTTGAGAGGTATGCCACCCTTCCCCCTACACACCTGTCTTCCTATAGTAATGCAGGAACATTTATGTTTGTAGGATAATAGCAGCAGATCACACATTTCCACGTCTGTCCCAATCAACTTGCTAACTTTTAGCATGTCCACAGTATGCAGGGGTCAGTGAGCTATGTATATGCATGGTTGACACTGTCAGGAAGTAGGCAGCACTTACTGTTGGCTGTTGTGGCTTAGTGGTCTAAGTACAGTACTGTGCTTGACAGGGTCCATGTTTCCAGACTGTCTGTGCAAACTATGTTGCATGTCAGGTATACCTATGGTAGGAGCAGTACACACCATCCAGATGTCAGTATCCATTACTGCAGGAAAGCTGGAAAATTCAGGGACATGGGGCCACAGATCTGAACAGTACACAGCTCGGAGTAACCTACACAGTGCCTAGTAGGACAGCAGATCTTTGAAAGTCAGTGTAGTGCCAGGTCATAAATGGCTGCCTCCTTATTGTGTCAGTACTGACAAGTCACTGGTCACCAGCCATACCCAGGGAATGACAGGATGGCACAGAAGGCCCACAAGTATGCTTCATATATCTGTTCTGCTTGTCATAGCATTGCAGTTGCCTGCCAAACTACTTGCAAAACCGTAAAGGTTGATGTAAAAAATCAATGGCAGACAGTGGAGAAGCAGACATCATACCCATAAGAAAAAGCAAGCTAATACCAAACCATTCTCCATACTGTCTATGTTTGGCAGAGCATTATTAACACCCTGTGCCCATGTGTGGGCCTGTGTCTGACTGTTATGTATGAGCCTGTCCATATGTCATTCTGTGATGGTTTGACAGCTATGGCCAACATGTAGCCTTATAATAACATTGCAACACAAACTGTTTGAGGACCACAGCAGATGTAGGGGTGCAGTGATGGACAACCTGTTAAACAGGTTCTGTTCTTCTGACTTCTATATATCAAAAACTGACCACAACCTTCTAAGGGAGGCTTTCAGTAGCAACACACCACCGGCCTCATAGGACATGCAGACAAATATGCTGAACAATATGCCAGTGCAGTATACAAGTACCTGTACAATTGCATGGACTCAGCCATACCCAACAGAACTAAAACCTGTTTCTCACAGAAATACAAACCTATGTGGTGGACATCTTCTATCAACAGGCTTTACAACAAAAGGAATAAACTGTTGTCCAAGGGTAAAAAGGAACAAATTCCCAATTGGAAAAACTCTCTCCTTAACCTCAACAAACAAAGTAGATCACTAGTGAAATCCTTCAAAGCCAATTATGAATGAAAACTAGCCTCTAAAACAAAGGCTAACCACAAAGCCTTTTTCATTTATGTCAGAAACCTCCATGCCTAAGGCCACGTTTGTTCTGAATTACATCTTAATGGTGCACTTACATTGATCCTGTTGACTTGGGTAACCTGTTAGCAGATAGGTTCAGTGCAAACATCATTCCCTTGTCCCCGCTGAAAGGCACATTCCACATCCCTGATACATGGCCACACCTCACATCTCCATAGATCGTGTTAAAAGTCCCTATCCATGCCAAACAATACAGCTGCCATGGGACCTGATAGTATCCCAGGCTGTAGTCTGCAACATGTCCAGCAATAAGTAGCCTCTCCATTGAGCACCCAACTCAACCATATCCAAAGTACAGGCCTCATTCCAGCAGAGTGGAGAACTGCTATTGTCATCCCTTTGCACAAAGGTGGTACCACTACTGACCCTGGGAACTATTGCCCATTTAGCTTGACAAGTTTGATCTGTAAGGCCATGGAGTGTAGTATTATTATTAACATCATAAATAAGCATATAGGCAATCTCCAAGCACATGACCCCCACCCAGTTCAGATTTGTCAATGGCAGATCTTGCCTGTTGAACCTTTGAAATCTTTGAGACTGTCACCAAGGCACTGGATGAGGGAAAGTCAGTACATACAGCTTACCTTGACTTGGCCAAAGCCTTTGATACAATCCCCCATGCGGGAATCCTTGAAAAGCTAACATGACTTGGTGTAAATCACTATGTCATCATGTGGGTGCCCAACTGCCTCACTGATAGGACCCACAAGGTCAAACTAGGTGCCACTACATCCGGTAGTAGACCTGTCCCTAGTGGTTTCCCCCAGGGATCTGTCCTGGAACCCCTATTGTTTGCTATCTACTTTACAGAGGTCCAGGAAAAGACAAAAGGCCTGTGGCAGACCAAGTTTGTGGATGACTGTAACTTCGGTGCTGTCATTGACTCCCCAAATAATGTTAACATAGTTCAAGAGGGTCTCACAGCAACAAATGACTGATGTCAAAGTCATGGCCTTAAGTTAGTTGCAAAAAAATGTACTAGCATGCCATTCATCAAAAACATAGCCCCTACTGATTACCACATTAGCGGCAAACCCCTAAGCATGCAACCTGTGCTGAGAGACCTGGGTACACAACTTGACAATAATCTCATGTTTGACCATCATGTAGCGGCAGTGGTCAGAAAAGGCTTTTACTTGGGTCATCTCATTAGTAAAGGGCTTGCATCTGGAAATAAATGAGGTTATTACCTCTCTGTACTCCTCCCTCATTAGGCCAATAATTGAGTACAATGCCCATTTGGTATGTATCACTCCAAACACCTGCACCAACTGGAAAGGCCACAGAAATACCTCACAAACAGAATCCATGGCCTCCAACACCTGTCCTGTGTGGACAGGCTCATATCAGTATCAATCTACTCTGTATCATACAGATTGCTTAGAGGTGCCCTGTGTCTTTCCTACAAGGCAATCTCAGACCCTGCTCTAGTAGAGATGCTCCATATCTGTATGTCTAAGTCCTTATGTAGTACCCCATTGAAAGTCTTACATCTAATATGTGACATTAACAAACCCTCCTGGAGAGACAGGTGTGTCTCCCAGAGGCTGACCCATCTCTAGGATACACTAACCATACACGTCAAACAAAGTACGTCACTGAGCCTCTGCAAGTGCAACCTGGATGAGTGGATAGCCAACAGAAAATCTGTCCTGGGTGTCCCACTTGTGTCCCTTATTGACAGGGTCGACAGCTGATGATTGTGGTTTCTTTTCTGGGGATATACTCTGGGCTAGGCTTCTAAAGGCTCCAGAGCCAGTAGCCTAGTAATCACCTATGATCCCATGAACAGGTAGACTCAGAGGTGTGAGGTCCATAACCCTGTGTGTAATGTTATGACTTTACCCCACTCACACCAGAAATACAAATACATAACAGCTGCAGCTGTGAACAAAGCTTGTGACTGCACTACATAAGGACAAAGAGACACATATATGGGGAAGGGGAACCACTGGCCAGACAAATGGAGAATGTGCACACCAGAACAAATTATGCAGTAACATAGATTGCCTACAGTGTATGCAGTCAGTAAACATCACCCACAACTACACAAATCACGCCTGCATATGTGGGGCTCCTCAACAAACACAAACAAAGGACACCTCAGAGCCAAGAACACATGAGAACTCCATGAACCTCCACACCACATACCATGCATAGCCCACACACCACTGTCAGGCAACCACTAAGGCCCAACCATAATCCCAACATATTACCTGTAGGAGACTCCATTGTGAGACACACATATGTGCCTTTCACCAGGCTGCAAGGAGACAGCAGTGGTTACTTGTTTGTCAGGTTTCATCACCCACCATATCACACATGCACTGAAGTCTCTCCACAACAGGTACTGTCCCAGTTCATGTTGGTGTGAACGATTTCAGATGTACATCCCTGGACTATAGGAAGACAGACATGATTGAGCATGCTGAATATGTGTCCCATGCAGGTATGTCCATAGGCTTAAGCAGCATTCTATTGTCACCCAGATTGATGCTCAATACAAACAAAAAATGATTGACATTAACAAGTGGCTGACTTTCTGGTGTCCTCCCAGGGGGATCCAGTGCCTGACAGCCTGGGAAGATATGATCGACAGACCATGCTGCTTTGCTACAGATGGCCTGCATCTGTCTCACTTGGGCTTCAGGCTTCTGGCAAAGGCCCTTACCTCCACCATAGTGGCTGTTTTAGGGAACATCATGAGGTCAATACTGCCAACATGATACTCTCAACAAAATGCAAATTAAAGGTCATGCTGCTAAATGCTAGGAGTCTAAACAGGAAAATGCACTCATTCCAAGCATTCTTAACCCTGGAAGATGGTGACATTTGTGTACTCACAGAAACCTGGGCCACAGCTGCGAAGAGCAACCCATCCTTACCTGGTCACTCATCCTATCACACAGGCAGATCCCAAAATGTGGGCAGCAAAGCCAAAGGAGGTGAAGTATGAATATATATTAAACAGACACACACCTCCAGGCTGGACACACACGAGACACTATAAGTGCAGTTAACCGTTGACAAGACTCCTATTCAAATTATAGGTAGCTACAGGCCAACGTATTTGACTCAGAATGCCCACCCCACATATCTAGCCCTCTACAAATTTATCAATATTCAACCCTTTACCCTGATCCTGGCTGACTTTAATTACCCAGCCATAGATTGGAAAAACCAACCATGCCAGAACAGAACTGCACAGAGATTCCCCCATCTTATTAATGCAAAATCTTTAGGACAGCTACTTGATACCCCCACAAGATGTGATACATGTGTTGGACTTGGTAGTAGCCAACATGATTAACCACTGCTGCATCCCTACGGTATCATCCTCCTTGGCAAGATCCCACAAAAAAATGGTCATGTTCGATATCACCATCTCTCCTCACCCCCCTCCAGCCATGGTAAAATGAAAATGTCACCCAAGCTGATCACAACCACCTGAGGGATGGTATCAACAGCTGCACAGCCCCCTACCCTACTGGAGGAACAGGCACCGAAAACCAAATATACACCGAAGTACTACACCAGTATATATATATATATATATATATATATATATATATATATATATATATATATATATATATATATATATATATATATATATATATATATACACATGGAATCAGGAATATCTGACAGGACAACATCATTGTCCACAAGGGAGAGTAAACCTGTCTGGGAACATCTGCAATAAAGGAACCATATAACAAAAGGATAACACTGCTGTCCAGGACCGAGAAGGAGCAGGTACACAATTGGAAGCAGTCTCTCCTTAGCCTGAACAAACAAATAAGACCACCAGTGAAATCCTCTAAAGGCAACTCTGAGTCCAAATTGCCCACATCTAAGACTGACAATCGTAAGGCCTTCCTCACATATGTCTGCATTCTCAAAGGAGGCTCCCAGATCTGTTCAGAACTGGTGGTCAAGGACACCACATGCACAAATGCTGTAGATATTGCCAATCTACTGGCTGACAGATTCAGCAGAAATGTGTCCCCTCTGTCCTCCCCATCAGTAAAGCAGGACATCCACAGTACCTGACCACCCAACCCTTATCATTAGGGAACAGGGCATCTCAGCCCTCTCAAAGCTAAGAAGACAGCCTCCATGGGACCTGAATACATCCCAGGCTGCAACCAACATGAACTCAGGCATGAACTGGCAGCACCATTATGCACACTACTCAACCAATGCCTGAGTACTGGCTTTGTCCCAGCTGAGTGGCAGACCGCCACTGTCATCCCTTTATACAAAGGTGGAGTGTTTACTCATCCAGGAAATTAAAGACCCATCAGCCTAACTAGCCTGATCTGCAAGGCCATGCAATCAATTATCATGGACCTCATTAACAGGGACATTGGCAAACTCCAAATACTCGACCCCACACAGTCTGCCTTTGTCAAGGGGAGGTATGTCAGTTAAATCTGGTTGACTTTCCTGAGACAGCCACCAAAGGCATGGATGAGTGAAAGATGGTGCACACTGGCCACCTTGACTTGGCCAAAGCCTTACACACTATTCCCCACTTGGCCATAGTACATAAACTCTGTCAACTAGGCATCATTCCATATGTTACCAGATGGGTGGCAAACTGGCTCATTGATAGAACCCACCTAATCATAATAGGGGTAGCCAACTCAAGCAGTACACATGTAATAAGCGACATACCCCAGGGATCGGATTTGGGGCTTCTCTTATATGGGATATACTTTCCTGAGGTGCGGGCCAAAGACATTGGCCTATGGCTGACCAAGTTGGCAGATAACTACAAGGTGGGAACAGTCATCAATTCCCAAAGTGATGTGAATGTCCTCCAACAGGGACTCACCAAAACAAATGACTGCTGCCAGAAACATGGCCTCAAATGAAATGCCTGCAAATACATCATCATCCACTTCTGGGAGACTGACTTCCCCACATATTATCACATTAACAACAATGTCCTACATACACAATCAGTAGTGAGGCATTTGGCCACCCAGGTTGATAGCATCCTGGATTCTGAGCACCATGTTGCTTCTGTTGTACTGAAAGCTTCATAGATGGGCCAAAGTAAGGGTATATCATCCAAGGACAAAGAGGTCATAAGAGCTATGTATTCTAACCTTATAAGGCCAAGTATTTTGTACAATGCCCCCTTTGGCATGTACCTCACAAAGCACATGCTGCAGCTGGAGTGACCACAGAGGTTCGTCACTGGGAGAATCCAGGCCCTCAAACACCTACCTTACACAGATGGGCTAAAAGCACTTTCCCTCTACTCAGTTCTATACAGACTCCTCAGAAGTGACCTCTGTCTGGCATACAAAGCAATCCAGACCCTGCCTTAATAGGACTGCTGCACATCTGGAATTCAAGACCCACTCAACCAACCTTTAGGCGGAGCATCAACCGTGGTCTGTGATATCAGTAGGACTTGTTGGTGTGACAGATATGTGTCCCACAGACTCCACCATTGATGGAATACACTCCCTGTCCACATAAAGCTGAGTACCTCAATACCCCTTGTGAAGTGCACCCTGGATAAGTGCATAGGAAACAGAAAATACAGTCCTGTGATTGTACTTGTGTCCCTGCTGGACAGGGGCTCTGGGTGCTGACATGTCTTAACGTGGGCTACACTCTCATCTGTGAGGGTTATAAGGGCTTCAGGGCCAATAGCCTAGTAACCTCATATCAACCTATGAACCTATAAACACGTCTGTCAGTGGGTCACCACATTACTCTATACTGCTCTGCCACTGACATACCAGGAAATCACAGTGCTATGTAGGATATACCACACATATGTAAATCTCTGCTCAGTACAATGCACTCTGTACCCACATCAGGATATGACTTTTCAGTTAAAGGATACCACACAACCAGGAGATCTCCAGCCAGTATATCACTGAGGTGCTGGACTGTTTACACAGCTTCGTCAGCCAATAAGCTGTAGCCACACCTCTCAACCGGACGGATTTGACAAGCATGTCAATAGTTTGGCTCATAATTTTGGTCTGTTCATCATAAATCTTGTATTGCTCTGTTAAATCACTTTAATGAGCTGAGGATTTCTGTCAGTAAGTAATGACACAATACATTTCAGTGTCAGACATCATATATACCAGAAAATATCTGCTAAAACAAACGCTGTTACTCTAGCAACTTTCTAAGTTTATAAGAGCAATATTTACAGCATCTCCATATGTTTGGGCCATTGTCCCCCCCCCCCCCATTTTGGCAGGCTATCTCCAGATTTCTTGCACTAGCAGGTTGAGAGGTATGGCTGTAGCACACAAAACCCCACCTATCTCTGGAATGGAGTCCCACTCTTACTCTAGAAGGTCATACTGGACATGGTCCTACACTTAGAGAATTACAGCCCATGTCTAAATCCACATTGGACTATACAACTATATTGTGCATATATGTCTTTGCGTACAGACAGCTATGTGCACCTTAACTGTCTCTAACCACACCAATCACACAGGATTACCCTCAGCCATCTGTAGGTAGCCCATATGTGCTATATCTGCATCTGTTGTGTGATACACACACACACACACACATATATATGTATATGGGAAATGTATAAAAATATTTCAAGCATACACACACATAGACATGAGGAAGAGAAAGACAGACAGTAAAAGAGAGAGAGAGGGAGACACAGACAGAGAGTGAGTCATATACAGAGATACCATGAAAGGCATAGAGTGATGTCCTGCTGCAGACAATTGCATACCAGTTGTAATCAGTAGCATGTGCCTGCATGAAGATGAAATCCATTGTGTAATAGTAGTCAGGTAGGGTTTGTAATATCACATCCCCTGCCTTTGTGTGTGTATGTGTGTTTGTGTGTGTGTGTGTGTGTGTGTGTGTGTGTGTGTGTGTGTGTGTGTGTGTGTGTGTTTGTAGGTTAAAGTATTTTGAGGCCTTTCTCACCCAGTACACTTCCCATTGTCCTACTTTACAAGATCTGCTGATGTAATTCACCTTAGACGTACCTTTGGGCACTTGTCAGCACTTTAATCTTTGTGGCGCATGTGATAACTGTGTAACACTATAGTATAAAATACTAGATAGGTAGGGGTTCTAATCTCAATACTGGCCAATGTAAGTGTGTATAGGTTATAGTACTTTGAGGCCTTTCCCACCCAGTACACTTCCCCTTGCCTTACTTTACAAAATCTGCTGATGTCATTCACCTTAGAAGTACCTTTGGACACTCTCCAGCCCTATAAGCTCCGTGGCTAGTGCGATAACTGTGTAACACTATAGTACAAATAACTAGATATATGTTCTAATCTCAGTACTGACAATTGTGATACTGTGTGTGTGTGTGTGTGTGTGTGTGTGTGTGAACTATACCCTCTGTATGTGTTGGTTATACCATTGTGAGGCCTGTTCTACCCAGTACACTTCCCACTGCTCTACTTTCTGTCCTGCTGATGTCTTTCACCGTAGAAGTACCTTTGGACACTCTTCAGCCCTATAAACTCTGTGGTGCATGCATAAAATGTGTAATACTATAGTACAAATAACTAGATAGGTAGGAGTTCTAATCTCCATGCTGACAATTGTGATACTGTGTGTGTGAGAGTAAGAACCATATCGTGTGTTTGTGTGTGTGTGTGTGTGTGTGTGTGTGTGTGTGTGTGTGTGTGTGTGTGTGTGTGTTGGTTATACCATTTTGAGGCCTGTTCCACCCAGTACACTTCCCATTGCCCTGCTTTACAAGGCCCACTGATGTCATTCACCTTAGAATTACCTTTGGACACTCTTTAGCCCTATAAGCTCCGTGGGATGTGCAATAACTGTGTAACACCATAGTACAAATAACTAGATAGGTAACGGTTCTAATCTCAGTACTGACAACTATACTACTGTGTGTTTGTGTGTGAAGGATATCCCCTGTGTGTGTTGGTTATACCATTTTAAGGCCTGTTGACCCCCCTCCCCATGGCATTTCTTTAAAGAGCCTTTTGATAGCATCCACCTTACATGTACAGTCACACATTTTCTAACACAAAGGCACTGTGGTGCATGCAATAGTCATATTAGTCTGTATTGTACATAACTAGAGATGTAGGTCATCTAATAGGAAAAGTGTCAACTCAGTGTGCATGTGTGTTTCAATGCATGTTCCCATGCAGCTGTGTGTCTGTGTTTCAGATGGCTATACCATGTTAAGGGCCTGTGAACCCACCATTGGCAATCCGAACAGCCCCTGCAACTGTCACCCACTTGAATAGTAGTGTCAGACACTGCAACACTATAGTAGTTCTGTGGTGATTGTGTTATGTGTATAGCAGCATCATTTGTACAACTAGGCAGGTTGAGGTTCTGCTATCAGCAAGGGCAGGTCATGAGTGTGTGTGTGTGTGTGTGTGTGTGTGTGTGTGTGTGTGTGTGTGTGTGTGTACGTACATCCCCTTGCAGCAGTCTACCTGTGTTATGGCCACCAGCATACCTCTCAACCACACACAGAAAGACATCTGGTTAAATCCATATGGCAAAACAGGGAAAACACTGAAATTTGAGCACAACCATCACATATTGCTATGACATGCATGGAAAGTAGATACCAGAACAGGTCGTGCATTTGAATGTACCTTCCAAAGTGTGTGTGTCATTACATGACAATGTTTGTCATCAATCTACAATGTTAGTCTGTCATGATTTTCCCACAGTTTGACAGAAAAACACAATTTAATGACCGATGGAAAGAAAGTATGTGTCAAACATCAGGACAATCTGCAGACATATGCGGCAATCACAGGTATGGCCACCATCTGTACCACCCTTCAGGTTGCAGTGCATGTTTAGCAAGGTGTGACCTGTGACAACAAGTGAAGCAGTAAAGAGGTCCCAAGAGTTTAAGACAACAAAGATTTCATACAGTTCTGTACTGCTTGCATAGAGCAGTTATTGCACAGCAGAAGCACCTCAATGTTATGACAAATAGTGTAAGCTAAGGTAATGTTGTACAAAGAAGGTGTCATAGTAACAAACCAGAGGAAGTCCTGTGTGTTGCACTTGCCGTGCCCATGGTATGTCTTGCCAATTGTCATGTTACTACAAGTTGTGTCCCATACTCCACATTTGATAATGTCTCAAACACATTCTATGTCACCTATGTGTGTGCAATATGTAGACATGCGAAAGCCCTGTGACTACCTGGTACCCCCAATAACCCACAAATATATAGGCATGAATGCTAATTGGTTCCACCCACATATGTAGGCACAGCCTAAGGCTGTGTGATCTGTAAGTAATTTGCAGTCTGTAATTGAGCCACAAACTGCTGTTAACACACTGCAATAAGCCATGCAGTGTCTATAGAATGCTCCCAGGTCCTAGCCTCAAGCTGTATGTAGACAACAGTGTCAGCATGCCATACAGCAAGTACATGTCTCCACTATGTCCCACATCACCACCAATACCACTAACACACAGACTGTGATGACAGGCCTGGGTACCCAGGATGGCAACATAGTAGCATTCAGGCAACAAGTATTGGCAGTCATCAGGAATTGCTTGTATGTGGTTCGCCACGTAGGTGACTGGACCGCATCCAGCCAAAAGGTGGACATTACCTCTGAATAGTCCTCAGTCAGTAAAACAATACATGAGCAGCATGGCAAGTCTGCTATCCACCTGTGCAGACATCTGCAGAATCTGTAAAGGCTATGTTAACACCCACAAAGGTCAGCCATGTCCCTCAACATCTGTTCCATGCAGACAGCCTATAATTAGTACTTGCCCAATGGTTACCAGTCAGGTTTTCCATGGGTGTCTGTGGCATGCCAAGATGGCAATGTTGTGCTCAGCCTTTTAACAACTGCCCCATGTACAAGAGTATGACTCCATGTACATTACCAGCACAAGAGGCCTGATTCGCATATGAGATAGCAGACACACATGCTGGAGAGTCAGGTTTGGCTACCAGAGGCTGCCCTGTGTCAGGAATACACTCCCCAAACATGTCAAACACATTACCATGCATACCATCATCAACTGCATCAAGGTTGAGTGGATGGGAAAGAAAAACTTCTGTCCCTGGGGTTCAACCAGTGTCCGGCAATGGCAGGGGTAACAGGGGGTGATGGGTGATTCTGTTGGGGATAACGTAATGGCTAGGCTTGTGAGGGACCCACAGCCAGTATTCTAGTAATTTCCTCTGTATATATGAACCTGTGGTCCTACAGAACACCCAGGTGACATGTATGAAGGATAACTGGCTGTGTCAAGGGGTATGTCACACTGTCTGCACACATTGTCACTCACACACTGTTGCACGTATACACCCATGGTAAATATTTACATATACAGCCATACCTTGGTGATGAAAAGGTCACTGTGTTTCCACTCCACCATACTCATCTGCATTAATGACATCATCCCTGCAGGCTGTACACACACAGACACCTGGAACAGAAACAGAATAAGGTATGTGAGATGACAGTCAATCAGCAGTACTAACAGCAATAATGCATCATGGCAGAAAGATACATACACTTCAATATGTACCCATCACAGTTGCCAGCAGACAGCACCTTACACAGCATAACATTATTACACTGTACTATATTCATCCTGTGCATCACACCCATATTAGCATGTCCCTGCATCGATGGTATGGATAACAGGGATGTGGCACAGGTATCATCATATGCACAGGGTGTGGTTTGTGGTTGCCAGAGGCCTAGTCTGTGCCATACAGTTGCTATCATGTGTGTGTGTGTGTGTGTGTGTGTGTGTGTGTGTGTGTGTGTGTGTGTGTGTCTGGGGTGGTGTTCAACTGGGCCATGGAGAGGAGCTGTGTGTGTGTCTGGTGGTGACCTGCCTGTGATAGTGATATGTGTTTGTATGCACACAGTTAAGCCATGTGGTTGTCCTCCATCGGGGTATGCTGGACAGCCGTGGACCATACACGGCAGGATGTACAGCTCACCATCTCCGTCCACGGACACACACTGTTTCTGCCAGGAGTGTCACTGGCACCACCAGGCCCAAAGCCACATACGGTACTACTCCCTGATGGTGACTGCTGTCTGCTGGATCCATGTCCCTGACGGGACTGACCAGGACCACATACCCATGACCTGCTACAATGCGGTGTGGACAGCATCATCCCTTCGGTAGTGCTGGTGGTACTGCCACTATGGGAGTGTGAATGTGCACGGCCATGTTGGCTGTCAGCTAATCTTGTTGTTGATCTACGTCCATGTGGCTCATGCCCAACTCTCACCACATGCTCAAGCACAGACATTGCACTGCTGAGCACTGACAATGTCTCACCCCACTGTCTATCCACTACATCAGCAAAATGACATACGGCATCACCAATGCTGTGGAGGTTGTTACACATGGCAGGAAGTGCTGCATTCATGACCCTGAGCATCTGTCTGGTGTACCGTTCAGAATGTGCCTGTGCCTCCATGATGGACCTAAACATGCATCAGGTGACACCTGCTGTGGCACCCCTGACAGGGACTGGATGGCCAGCAGTCCTTCTTCAAGCACCCCTGTCCATTTGCCTGTGTGGGACCTTGCCATCTCGGCTACTGTCTACACTGACGGTTGCCATAGTCGCCACACCAGCCTGTCTGATGCCACCACCCTCTGTCCATTTTCTGTGGCTGCTGGTGACTGGGTATGTGTGGGCATACTGACCGTGTGCAGGGACATTGTGGGTGAAAGTGGGATATCAACCAATGGCACAGATTCAGCCATCAACAACCCCACCTGTGCCTCAGTATGACCACCATCGTCATCAGAGTCTAAAAGGAAAACAGCATATGTAAATTACTACCTGCACTATAATGTTTGCTCATACACCCACACACACACACACACACACACACACACACACACACACACACACACACGCACGCACACAGGTGAGGTGGCACAAAGCCATTATACAGACCACACTTTCTGAATGATGACATGCATGACACACAATCAGACCACAACAGACACACTCTGGACAGGGTCTTAAAACATGCAGTGCAGTTACATCCAGTTAATGTTGCTACTACTGTACACCTCTGAGATATGTGAGGAGCAGTGGTATGTGATGGACCTTCACCTAGCACATAGTGCACCCGTGTACACAATATTAATGTACCCCTGTATAGCACAGTGGCAACAGCTATGCAAGCATACATGCCAATATGTTACAGCTCCTGTGAAGAGACTCCTGTGATGACCAATGTGATGCACCCCAGTTAACCTCACCACAAGTGAACATGCACATATTGCAATATGGCTAAGTGTAACAGTTGTGCAT